>NC_133782.1:34740861-34758724 GCF_003597395.2 Chelonoidis abingdonii
ATTGTTGGCATGTGATGGCGTATATTACATTGGTGGACTTGCAGGTGAATAAATCGACGATGGTGTGGCTAATCTGGTTAGGTCCTGTGATGGTGTCGCTGGTGTAGATATGTGGGCAGAGTTGGCATTGAGGTTTGTTGCATGGATTGGTTCCTGAGTTAGAGTTACTATGGTGCAGTGTGTTGTTGCTTGTGATTTTACAATTACTCCTAGGGGAATTCTGCACCCCAAATAAAAAATTCTGCAAGAACAACAACAACAAATTCTGCACACGATATTTCAAAATTCTGCATATGAACTCCCAGCAGGGAGGCGGTGCTCATTTTTGCTGGGAAGAGCAGGAGTTTTAAGGCCTACATGCACTGAGTGTGAGAAATGGATTTAGGTTTGGGATTTGTACCGGGGATCATTTGAACCATGTTTTAACAGTAAACCAGCCCAAAAGAGATGTATTATTTAAGCAAGAGAGCCTGTTGTGGAGTGAATGGTGACAAAGAGTAAGGGAAATTGAGGCAGGAGCACATGTTCTTTCCCCCCCTTAAAACACCAGAGAGAGGAGAGGAAAGGGGAAGCAGGTCAACCACTCCTCCCTGCTAGGCTGCAGGCAGGGGAGCAGGGTGCCAAAATGGGGGCGGGCAGATGGGGGGCTATCAAGGACTTAAAGGGGGGGAGGGGTCAGTCACCGATGTAAGATGGAAGTCCGGCTCCTCTAGCTGCACCAGGGAAGGGACAGTTATGATAACACCAGGGGGTGCAGTGATCAACCAAAATGGGAGGGAGGCACAAGTGCATGGTAGGGGGCATGGGCACACGAAGGGAGAGGCCAATCAGGGCAAGGGAGGCCGCAAAGGAAGGGGAGCAACCAGGCTGGGAGTGGGCCAGAGGAACCAAAGGGGCCAACTGTAGAGCTGGGATGGGACAAACAAACCAGGCTGTAGAGGGAAAAGGTGGGGGCAGGCAAACAAACTGGGCTAGCAAGGGGCTTAGGCAAAGAAGCTGGGGGAGGGGCAAAGGGCTGTAATTGGAAATGGGGAGACTGATACAGGAGTGGAGGGGCAATAAAAAAGGGGGGGCATGTGCACCCACGTGTGCATGCGAAAAGTCAATGTTTGGGCTGGCTGCTGTTGCAGGCCCAAGAGGTGGAAACACGGCGTGGCAGGCCAGGAGAGCAGCCGAGTCCCAGAGGCAGGAGCTGAGGCAAATGGTAATTAGGCAGTGAGGGTGATGGAGGGGGCAGCAGTGGTGGTGGTGGTTGGGGGGGGACACAGATGGACCGGGGGCAGGCTCTACACCACACCCTCTGTGTCCCCACAAACACAGTCTAGACCCCCACCACAAGAGCACAGTTCAAAAGTTACTTAGTCCTTGATGGCCCTCTCCACAGTGGTCTGCAGAATCCCTGTGCACTTCCCCAACAGCAGAAGGTCCTCGTCGTCTTCCTGATCCTCTAGGCTCCAGCAGCTCCCAGGAAGCAAGGACAGCAGCAGCAGCTCCAGCAGCTCTGGTGGCCAGGCAGGGAGGACCCCTCACAGGTGATAGATGTGGTGGTGAGGTCCTGGCTTCTCCCTCCAGAGGTGTGGAGGGTCTGGCCAGCAATGCCCCCCCACCCCACGCTCAGCAGTGGTAGCAGCAGTCCAAGAAGGGAACTCCAGCCAGCAGCAGCAGTCCAGGAAGGGAGGAAGAAATAGCTCCAGCCAACAGGGCAGCCGGAGAGGAGGAGAGTAGGCAGAGCACACTGACCACTCACACCCAGTGCTAAAGGACCCCCCTTCAGCCTAAGGGGAGGATCTGGAAACCAAATGATTGCAGGGGACAACTAATGAAATAACAGGGACAGGAGTGTGGTCAAAGGGTCAAAAGGAGGGAGTCTGACAGGAGCTCCTGTTCTGCCATGACCTGCTGCTGGAGGACAGTCCAGGACCAAAAGAGCCGACTCAGTGGCTTCTCTCGGGCTTACGCACCCACTGAAAAAAATAAGGGGTGCTCAGCAATCTTTTGTGGGCTGTACCTCAGCTCTGCCCACACGCCACCACTCGGCCTCTTCCCCAGGAGGGTCCGCCTGCCCCTCGCATGGTGGGAGGGGACAGAGAGAGGAGCACCCTCCCACAAAAACAAAAGTCAGCACCTGTGCCCAGGACACGTGGGAAAATTTCAATTTTTACCAAAACATTTCAATTTTCTAACAGGAAAAGCAAAAATATATTGGGAGGAGGGGCAAGGGGGGAGGTTCAGTCCCACTCAAACTGTAATTTTTTTTGACCCAACATGTTTTATTTCAGCTCCGTTCTTTGCAGTGGTGCAAGTAGAAATCACATTTTGCCAGTACTGCACTCATGCCAGTACTGCACTCACACAAGGAGGGGGCACGTGACCTTCTCACGTGACTCTCCATGTGACTCCTCCCCACCCTGCCCCCAGCCTGGGTCTCCCATGTTCTCTCCGTCCTCTCTGACACAAACAGGTGCATTTGTAAAATGATGCTTTGGGCCCCTGGTGCCACCTGTACGTCCAGATGTCATTGAGAATCAAGCAGCACCCTAAATCGAAAACTTCTTAAATGAAAGAAGAATAGGAAGGACAATCACTCCACTTTCCCTTAACACACTATCAGTGCCGCCCTTATATCCAAACTAAGCTTCTGCCAGCTTCCCTCTATCTAAGAGAATGTCTTCATTTCCAATGTTAAAGCACTGTTGTGGCTGCGCTTTGACTTGGCTGTGTAGTCGCGGCACAAGTGCTGGGAGAGAGCTCTCCCAGCGAGGTAAAAAACCACCCCCATGAGGGGAGTAGCTACCAGCACTGGCAGAGCGGCTACCAGCGCTGGTGCACTGTCTACACTGCCACTTTACAGCACTGAAATTTGCATTGCTCGGGGTTGGTTTTTATTTTAACATCCCTGGGTGAGACAGTTTCAGCACTATAAAAAGTGACAGCACAGACAAGGCCTAAACATTGATCTCTGCCAGGCATTAGGAAAGCAAAGATGCTGCATCACCTGGGTTTGATGGAAAAGAGGCATAGAACTGTGTGTGCCATGTCCATCTTGATAGAACTGCAGCCCAAATTGTTTTATTCTTTCCCCAGCGTGACATACAGGAGGGGCAACCAAAATCAACTTGACAGAATGTGCATGAGAACTGTCTCTGGACAGATAAGCAATTGATCAAAATCACATTCTCTGATCTCTTGGGTCAAATCCTGTTCCCATTGAGATCAAAAGGAATTTTGCTATTGAGTTCAATGGGATCAGGCTTTGACAACTGGAGAGGAAAGAACAAAACTACTCAAGCAAGGGCTATGTTGCTTATACCACAGGTATGAAAGGCTGCCGACTCATGTGAGAAAGTCAGCAGACATCTGATCTTTGTCCATTGCAAGGGAGAACTCAGCAATCAACGAGGTTAGAACAGTCTCTGTACCATATCCAACTCATAACTCCATCTGCAAAGGACCAAGGAAATATGAAGGCTCCAGATTTCCTTAAAGTTCTCAGTCCATTGGTTAGAATGCTCCCATCGGTATACGTTCATAGTCCAGAGGCTGGAGCAGGAATCAAAAACACTATATAAACACCTTCCATCCCCCCAACACCATCACCACCACCCAGACTCCTGTCCAATTTAACAGCACACTACAGGGGGATACCTCAGTGGTTTGAGCATTGGCCTGCTAAACCCAGGGCTGTGAGTTCAATCCTTGAAAGGGGCATTTAGGAATCTGTGGCAAAGATCTGTTGGTGAATTGGCCCTGCTTTGAGCACAGAGTAGACTAAATGATCTCATGAGTTCCCACCCAACCCTGATATGCTTACAAACTTATACAAAACATACCACCCTACTTGCAATCCTGGTTTGAGAATGTTAAACTGCGTTTCCTTAGCATGTTGCCTCATGGGAGGAGCTGTTCCTGTCTCCATCAGTGGAGGACTACATCTCCCCCAATGCAATGTGGATTTAGTAGTGTGTTGGGAGGGCAATCAGGGGAGTCACATGAATGTGGTTGCATCATGGGAACTGTAATCAGCCAGGGATCCTGGACCGAATGGGAGAATGACCCATCTCCTGTCTCTCTCAGTGCACCTGCTCAGGAAACAGGCCCCACACTAAGAGAAGTGTGACTCTCCTGCTGTCAGACTGGGGCCAGGATTACAGCACTCTAGGTAGCAATGTGATTTATCAGTGAGTCCCATTGGTTTTCGCATCATTGGTTCTTCCCTTGGGCAAGGGAAGGAGAGCTGGATAGGAAATGATCTGCCTGTGCTAAAAAACTTTTTTGAGATGTTAAGAGATTTTCAAATAGCACTTGCCTCTGAGACCTTCCAAAGTTTCATTGAAGAAAAGTCAAAGACAGAAAGGAGATAGCTCAGTGGTTGGGACACTTAGATTCCAGAGAGCTGAGTTCAAATTCCTGTTAAGCCTGGTTTGGAACAGAGACTTTAAACTTTCCTGGGTTTCAAGTAAGTGCTTGAGCTGCAAGACTGCTATCCATTAGCAACGACTTACTATCAATTGATAGAGACCACAGGCAGTTCCCACTTTCTTCCAGGACCCTAAATACGGGTGTATATCTGTGAGACTCGCTTCTTATCATTGTCTCCCTAAAACAACTCCCACTTCCTTCAACAATAGCACTTTTATCTGCCCTAGAAGCCCTTTGCCACAGGTTCCTGGCTTTTGGGGTTCTCTTGTGTTTACACACTGGAATCCCTCCCTTTGCTGATGGTCAGAGATGGGGACATCAAAGTGAATTATTCTAGTATTGTCCCTTAACAGTTGTTAGATGAGCGTTATGTGAAAGCATTATTCTTTTTTCTCCCTCTGTTGGTTTAGTCCAACACAAACACAGTAAATATCCCAGCATTTAATCTTTTGTGTTTGTATGACAAACCCCTTTACATCAATCAGACAAACACAGAGAGCATGTGATATTCCTGAATGATCACATGTCAACACCCATCACAGGAACAAAAGGGGAGTACCATATGGGCAAGTATTATTTGTTGGATATGGTGAAAGAGGAGGAGCAAATGGAGGTATCCTCAATTCATTTTAACATCAGTAGGGGAGATATTCTACCACCTATACCCACTCCATGTGTGATGACATTTTCTTTATCACCTTGAGGGTCAGGATAAGGTTCTACTCAGTCTAAAAGAGACCCCATACAAATTTCATTCACCTCCTTATGAAAGCAGCCAGTTTGTCTCCAGCTTTCTTCAAAGCCTCTTTGACCTCCTTGTTTCTCAGGCTGTAGATGAGAGGATTGACCAAGGGTGTCAGGACAGTATAGAAGACAGAGAACACTTTGTGCAGGTCTCCTGCAGTGCCAGCAGCTGGTATCATGTAAATAATGATGAGTGATCCATAGAAAGTAGCAACTACAATGAGGTGGGAGGAGCAGGTAGAAAAGGCCTTTTGCTTCCCGGTGGTGGAGGGGATTCTCAGAATGGTGACAATGATACAAACATAGGATATCAGGGTTAACACGAATGTAGGAACTATAATTGCAAAACACAGTAATAGATCTACCAGTTCAATCAGGCTGGTGTCACTGCAGGAGAGTTTGAGCATTGGGGCAAAATCACAAAAGAAATGGTCAATATTGTTGGGGCCACAGAATGTTAATCTGGCCATCAAAAGAGTTATCAAGGTACTTGTAAAGAAGGCCATTGTCCAAGAGCCAGACACTAGCTGTATGCGAACCCAACTTCTCATAAGTGCTGCATAATGCAAGGGATTGCATATTGCTACGTAGCGGTCATAAGACATAACTAATAGGACGAAACACTCCGCAGTCACCATGAATACAAAGAAGTACAGCTGTGTGATGCAGCCAGTATATGAAATGGTTCTGTCCCCAGTCAGGAGACCAGCCAGCATTCTAGGCAGGATGGTGGAGGCATAGCAGGTCTCCAGGCAGGACAGGTTCCCCAGGAAGAAGTACATGGGGGTGTGAAGGTGCCGATCAGTCACAACTAGCACAAGAGTGAGGATGTTCCCGGCCATGGTCACAATATAGATCACTAGGAACAGCAGGAAGAGAGGGGTCTGCAGTTCTGGGAGGTTCCCGAATCCCAATAGGATGAATTCTGTGATGAATGTTTGATTGCTCCACTCTACATTTTCCATGAGTTTTCCCTAGGGGAAAAGAAGGAAAAGAGAAATAATAATAATAATTAATAATTAATAATAAATTAATTAAATTTAAAAAAAGCCTGCTAATCATTCGACTATTCTCTGATCCAGAGATGATACTTTTCTTATCTAGGCCGAAGTAAGTACGCCTTCATGTTTCACATTTTCTTTTCTCATCTTCCATTCAGCTGTGTCAGATTCCTGTTCCTTCATTTGGAGGATGTTGCTGAAGGTTAATGATGATGGAGTGACAGCAAAGCCATACGTGCTGTTGCATCAAAGAATAGTGATTAGCCAAGAAAAAGAATGGGAATGTCTATTGAATGTTTTACTCTAGAAAACAAAACAAAGTAGATTTCACTGAGTGTTGCAGGGCTTTGAATTTCTGTGCAGTTGTTATTTGCAGGCCAGTCCCATATTTAAAAATATTATGGATATAGAAGCAGATGCCTTTTGAAATTATGTCCATGGTGTCTCACTTTCTTTTCCCTGGAAGCCTTTTAGAAAGAGCACTCACTGAGATTATAAAGTGAACTTTCGGGGGAGGCTCCTCTATATCTGTAATTTATACACATGCCACCGTTCCATTTTCTGCTTTGCCATATAGGAGACCAAGGATTTTATCGCTGATCTGAGCTGCATAGATTTTGAAATGCTGCACTAATGATTTAATGATGCTGTTTGCTAGGCAGAGACAGATATCTCTATGTGGAAATAGATTGGTCATATTAGTTAATATTTGTTCTTTTGTTTGACATAAGAAATTAAAAAAAGAAAACCATATCTTGAAACCATATATTTCAGTGAAATCTAAGAGCAAAAGCATATCGTAAAGGAAGTACATATATTTTTAACCTATGTCTCCCTCCTGTGTGTATGTCAGAGTTACGGTGTATGTTTGTATATGAAGCCCAGGTTGAAGCAATTCAGTAATAGGTAAGAGCTGCTACCTAGGCTTGCCAGAAATCATTTTTTAAATCATTTCAATGGCTCTTATCAATGTTCATTTTTAAGCAGTTTTTACTATTTTTATTTATTTAAATTTTCCTTGCTTTGAGAGATGGTAGAACAGACAACTATTTAACGACATTAGATATCGAGATACAAAAAGTTACAGCTTTATAACTATTAAATCTAAATTGTCAACAACACATGTCAAAATATACAAAGCAAATAACCTGAAATCTAGTTTCGCTCTGTTTCGTTAAGTAGTCCACGTGTAACAAGTCTAATTTAAGAGTCTAAGTCACTGGATTTGGACTCTAAGTTCTCAGGCACCATTTTTCTTACTTTACCTAGCTGTAAGTTTTTATCATTATCAGTGGAAATAGTTTTTCCGTGGTATTTGGTGTTTACAGTGAAATCAACATTTGTTGACATGCATGGGTAGAAATCAAATCCTTCCAAGCCTCCTGATCAGTTTTATATTGGAGAAGGCAGAGAAGCAGAAGTATGATTGTGTGTCACTTATTTCATTATGGCCCTGTAATGGTAGATATTTTACAAATATTTGTAAGTACTAGACAGTCCCAGCCTTGAATTGCAAACAAGATAAATCTTCGAGGTAGCTTTGAAATCTCAACCTATGGGCCAGATATCCAGCGGTATTTTTTTACCTAAAGACGCTGATTAGTTTAAACAGGCTAGGCATCTAAACACACATTATAATCAAAGGGAGTTAGGTGTCCAATCTGTTCCCATGCTTTTGAAAATCCTTCAAGATTCCTTTCTGCATCTTCAGGTGACTAAATATCCTTTAAAATCTGATGCCAAGGGAAACATTTTTAGTTTGTGATTTTTGAACAAAAGGTTGACATTTTCCACTGAAAACTTTGATCCAGATGAAAAAGTTTTCATTTTCATAGAATTTTACACAGGGGAAAGGGGGACATTTTCTGACCAACTCTAGATTTTATTCTATGTTTCTTATTCTGAGTTTCTTCATATGATTTGCAAACTCAGCTAAGACATAGTAAATGACAGACAAGATTAACACCCCTTTGGTTAAAGGAAGCATAAATCTTACCTGTAAAGCTGCAGTCTGGCTAGACTGATGCTGTGCCATCTTCTCTTAGCCTTCTCATTTTCTAACTGCCTGAAGTTTCTCTCAGAACTTTTCACATACTTTCTTTCTCTTAGTAAAGTGAACTAAGACAATTTTGCAGGAGGCATTGATTCATTTTAGTAGCACTTCTAAAGGGAGTAATGCATCCTTTTATATTTATAGCCTTCATGTCATCTTCCTTTGAGGCAGCTACTGCAGGATATTTTAATTAAAGTGATGGGGGACTTAATTAAGAGAACATTTAATTTATTGGCAATTTTAATTCTCAAGGCAATCAAACTTCTAACCTTAGCTGAATTATTAAGGGCTTACATACTATGCCAGTGGGTCTCAAACTTTTGTTCTGGGGACTCCTTTCACATAGCAAGCCTCTGAGTGTGACCCTCCCTTATAAATTAAAAACACTTTTTAATATATTTAATGCGGCAATGTGGGCTTTGGGGTGGAGGCTGAGAGCTGACAACACCCGCCCCCAATTTAAGAACCTTCCAACCCCTTGTGAGGGTCCTGACCCAAAGTTTGGGAACCCCTGTATTAGTTTGAGGGAACTGTAGACAATCTGTCTGTCTGTCTGTCTGTCTGTCTATCTATCTATCTATCTACACAAATGTATAAGAATCTTCTGGAGTTACCAGTTAATGGAGTTACCCTTTTTCTGTTTTTTTAGAGGCTCAAACGTTAGGGAAGTCAATGAAACACTGCTGACATATATCACTGGAGGATCTGATTAAGTGTGTAAGATCCAAACTCCCCTCCCAAATGGAACCTTTTCATTTGATATAGATTATTCTAGGGTTCCTCCTTCAAGACTGCTCATCCCACACTCTAGATCATCTCTCCACCATACACGTGGGGCAAAGAATCACCTATGTCAGTAACTCAGGAGAATGGTGTAAGTCTAATGTCCTACTTTTTTGAGCGTTTCTAATACACCATAGGCTTTGCTTCCTCATTAATTCCCAGCCCATAGCCTAGATCCTCTGTCACCCACTCATTCCCATATCCCTTAATATCATGGCAAAGGTATGAATCACCTGTCTGAGTGAGGCATCAGAATGGTATAGCCCTGCTGGCTAGCTCCTCCATTCATGAGTGACTCCATTCATGAATCACCATGTAACTCATGGGATGACTCCTGGTTAACAATATTATAGCCATAAGTAACATATTAACATACAGTTATTACCATAATATATTGGTAACTGATGAAAGGCCTATTTAGTGCAGGTCCTTGGGGGTCAGTCCTGGATCTGGTTCTGTTCAATATTTTTATTAATGACCCAGATAATGGAGTAGAGAGTATGCTTATAAAATATGCAGATGACAGCAAGCGCTTTGGAAGACGGTCAGAATTTAAAATAACCTTGATAAACTGGAGACTTGTTCTGTATTCACCATAAAGAAATTCAGTAATGCTAAGTGGAATGTACTCACTTTGCAAGGAAAAAATCAAATGCAGAACTATAAAATGAGGAATAATTGGCTAAGTGGTCATGCTGCGGAAAAGGATCTGGGGGGTTGAGTGATGCTGACAATTTGTGTTTCAACAGTTATAAATCTTTAACTTTTTGAATCTCAATGTCTAATGTCATTAAATAATTACTCTCCGAACACTCCTCCACACAGTTTCACTCAACTGTTAACATTTATTTAAATAAAAATTGAAAAAAAATGCTTAAAACCCATCATTTTGTGCAGATGTGAAAATTTTACACGTATAAACAGCTAAAATACCAATCAGCCATCAAAGTTAGACTCAGGACTCACAGTTTGTCAGACCACTCTGTTTTATTAGCACAGCGCTCTGCTAATAACATCCAGATAATGTGAGCACCATGGAAGACACAAACTATCTTATTTATACAGATAAAAGAGCAGGAATTAGACAAAGGAACAAAGAAAGCAAAACAGTAAAATTCACCTGNTACAGATAAAAGAGCGGGAATTAGACAAAGGGACAAAGAAAGCAAAACAGTAAAATTCACCTGGGGCACAGCATGCATATCCTACTTCCTTACTAACTCTTATCGATCTAAGGCTAATACTTCACCAATTGCCCTTAAACGGTGCAATTGTTCTATGTTAATGTCTGTATTCCTGACACCTGGGTTGCAGCATTCCAACAATTTTGCTTAAAGGTACAGACAGCATTTCTTTAATCCTTTCTATTTTCACAATATAATTCATTCTACTTTCACACAACCAACCAACCAAGCAGTTAAAAACTATGGCCCCAGCAGAGATACTGTTTTTATGAGTCATTACAAATATATGTAACCCCCTAACCTTCCTTTTTCCTATGACTCCAGAGGTGTAATTGCCCATTTCATCTTAAATGTTCCCTTGCAACATGTGTTTACTCCTTACAATCTGTCCCACTCTTGTATTTAGCTCTGACACTCTGATTACATGAAGAACTCTGTTTAGCTTGTGGGCTTGTCTCTCTCACCAACAAAAGTTGGTCCAATAAAAGATATTGCCTTATCCACTTGGTTTCTTTTAAAAAGTGAACATTGATATTACTGTCTGAAATGATCAAAAAATAAACATTGAATTTTGCCAAGCCTAGTTATATGCAGCAGATCTTTATTTAAGGAAAGAGCAACAAATATATTACAATTACTCCTGGGGGAATTCTGTGACAAATATTAGGCAACCAAAAAAAATAAAAATCTGTGCACAATATTTTAAAATTCTGCATATTTTATTTGTCAGAATAACATAATATATTCACAGCTTTTTCAATTATTTTTGGTCATTTATTTCAAAATACCTGTCACCAAGTGTGTCTGTAACAATACAATACAGACAACAAAAAATATTCAGAAAATGTTTAAAAAAATAGATTCCTTGCTAGGCACATTAATAGAGAACTCTGAGAAATAATTCGTTTAAACTACAATGCAGAACAGTCCCTTGCAAACACTTGAGGGAGTCAGGGTAACAGAGGAGTTGAGGGAGAGGGAAGTAAATTGCTGGGAAGGAGCCTGGGTGTGAACTTGGAGGCTTGTTGGGTGTGAGTGGGAGAAGTATTGAACAGTTTTTTTCAGGGGGCAGGAAGGGATTGTTAGGGAGCTTCCCCCATGCAGACTCTTGCTGACCATTAGCCTCTTGCATTCAATCAGGCACATTTGCCTGTCCCCATGTGTTCTTATACCCTCATGTGTCCTTGCACCCCCTGTTCACATGTCCCTCCATCTGGACTCAGACACCCACTCGCACATCCCCATGTGGCCTGAAGCCCCTTCCCCCTCTCCATGTGTCTCTGTGCTCCCACAAGGCCACTCCCCTGTCCCCTTCCACATGTTTCTCTGTGCCCCACAAAGCCACTCCCCTGTCCCTGTGTCCCTCTCTCCCCCTGTCTCCATGTGTTTCTGTGTCCCCACACCACCACGCCCCTGCCAACGTGTCACTGTCCACTTCTCTGTCCTCATGTGTCTCTGTGCCCCCAGACACCCCCATCCCTTTACGTCCCTGTCCCCATGTGTCTCCGTGCCCACCTCCAGCCACCTTATCTCCGTCTCTGTCCCCCTCCCCCTTTCCTCATGTAACTTTGTGCCCCCTCCTAGCCAACCTCGTCCCTATATATCCTGTCGCCCTCCCTGTCCCCATGTGTCTCTGTGCCCCCAACCAGCCACCCCCATCCCTATACTTCCTTGTCCCCATGTGTCTCTGTGCCCCCACCCAGCCACCCTCCTTGTCCCCATGTGTCTCTGTGCCACACAGAGCCACTCAGTTGTTCCCCTTCCCCTGTCCCCATGTGTCTCTGTGTCCCCAATCAGCCACCCCCATCCCTATACACCCCTGTCCCCATGTGTCTCCGTGCCCTCCCCCAGCCACCCTATCCCTATATGTCTCTGTCCCTCTCCCCCTTTCCTCATGTACCTCTGTGCCCCCTCCTAGCCAACCCCGTCCCTATATTTCCTGTTGCCCTCCCTGTCCCCATGTGTCTCTGTGCCCTCACCCAGCCACCCCTCCCTGTCCCCATGTGTTTCTGTGCCACACAGGGCCGCTCAGTTGTTCCCCTCCCCCTGTCCCCATGTGTGTCTGTGCCCCACCGAGTCAACCCCGTCCCTTTGTGTCCCTGTCCGCCTTCCTGTCCCAATGTGTCTCTCTGTCTCACAGAGCCACTCCCTTGTCCCCCTCTGCCTGTCCCCATGTGTGTCTGTGCCACCACCCAGCCACCCCCTCCCTATGTGTTCCTGTCCCCCTCCCCCTGTCCCCATGTGTCTCTGTGTCCACACAGCCACCCCTTTCTCTATGTGTCTCTGTCTGCCTCCCCCTGTCCCATGTTTCTCTGTGCTCCACAGAGCCACTCTCCTGTCTCTGTGTCCCTGTCCCCCTCCCGCTCCCCATGTGTCTCTGTGCCCGCAGCCAGCCACCCTATCCCTAAGTGTCCCTGTCCCCCTCCCACTGTCCCCATGTGTCTCTGTGTCCCCACACAACCACTCCCCTGTCCCTCTGCCCTTCCCCCATTCCTATGTGTCTCTGTCCCCTTCCCTGCCCCCATGTGTCTCTGTGCCCCATAGAGCCACTCCCCTGTCCCCCTCCCCCTGTCCCCATGGGTGTCTACCCTGCCACCCAGACACTCCCATCAGTATGTGTCCCTGTCACCCTTCCCCGTCCCTATGTGTCTCTATTCCCTTCTCCCATACCCATGTGTCTCTGTGTCCCCACCCAGTCACCCTGTACCTGTCTCTGTCCCCCTCCCTGTCCTAATGTGTCTCTCTGCTCCATAGAGCCACTCCCCTGTCCCCCTCCTCCTGTCCCAATGTGTCTCTGTGCCACCACCCAGCCACCCATGTCCCTGTGTGTCCCTGTCCTCTTTCCCCTGTCCCCATGTATCTCTGTGTCCACATAGCCACTCCCCTGTCCCTATGTCCCTGTCCCCTTCCCACATCCCCATGTGTCCTTGTGTGTCTTCTTTCCCTTGCCGTCCCCATGTGTCTCTGTGCCCCACAGAGCCACTTCGTTGTCCTCCTCCCCCGTCCTCATGTGTCTCTGTGCTGCCACCCAGCCACCTCCCTCCCTATGTGTCCCTGTCCCTCTCCAACTGTCCTCATGTGTCTTTGTGCCCCACAGAGCCAATCCCCTATCTGTGTCATGGAATGATAGAATGTCAGGGTTGGAAGGGACCTCAGGAGGTCATATAATCCAACCCCCTGCTCAAAACAGGACCAATCCCCAACTAAATCATCCCAGTCATGGCTTTGTCAAGACTGACCTTAAAAACCTCTAAGGAAGGAGATTCACTAGACAACCCATTCCAGTGCTTCACTACCCTCCTAGTGAAAAAGTTTTTCCTAATATCCAACCTAGATCTCCCCCCACTGCAACTTGAGACCATTTCTCCTTGTTCTGCCATCTGCTACCACTGAGAACAGTCTAGATCCATCCTCTTTGGAACCCCCTTTCAGGTAGTTGAAAGCAGCTATCAAATCCCCCCTCACTCTTCTCTTCTGCGGACTAAACCCAGTTCCCTCAGTCTCTCCTCATAAGTCATGTGCTCCAGCCCCCTAATCATTTTTGTTGCCCTCCTCTGGACTCTTTCCAATTTTTCCATATCCTTCTTGTAGTGTGGGTTCCAAAACTGGACACAGTATTCTAGATGAGGCCTCACCAATGTCGAATAGAGGGGAATGATCACGTCCCTCGATCTCCTGCCAATGCCCTTACTTATGCAGCCCAAAATGTCATTAGCCTTCTTGGCAACAAGGGCACACTGTTGACTCATATACAGCTTCTCATCCACTGTAACTCCTAAGTCCTTTTCTGCAGAACTGCTGCCTAGCCATTTGGTCCCTAGTCTGTAAGAGTGAATGGGATTCTTCCGTCCTAAGTGCAGGACTCTGCACTTGTCCTTGTTGAACCTCATCAGGTTTTTTTTGGCCCAATCCTTCAATTTGTCTAGGTGCCTCTGTATCCTATCCCTACCCTCCCTGTCCTCCCTCTTGTTCCCATGTGTCTGTGTGCCCCCACCTGGCATCCCCTTCCCTCTGTGTCCCTCTCCCTGTCCCCCTCCCCCTGTCCCCATGTGTTTCTGTGCCCCTCACAGGCAAAACCGTCCCTATGTGTCCCTCTCCCACTCCCCCTGTCCCCCATGTTTCTCTGTGCCCGCACCTAGCTACACTCATCCCTATATGTCCCTGTCACCCTTTCTGTCCCCAGGTGTCTCTGTGTCCCACAGAGCCACTCGTGTGTCCCCGTCCCCCTCCCACTATTCCCACGTTTCTTTGTTCCCAACCCCAGCCAACCCTGACCCTATATGTCCCTGTCACCCTTCTCCTGTCCCCATGTGTCTCTGTGCCCCACACAGCCACCCCCATGCTTATGTGTCCCTGTCCCCTTCCCTGTACCCATGTGTCTCTGTGCCCCCTACTGCCACTCCTCTGTCCCTGTGTCCCTGTCCCCTATCTCTATGTGTCTCTGTGCCCCAATACCACTCCTCTGTCCCCTTTCTTGTCCCCATGTGTTTCTGTTCCCCCACCCAGCCACCCCATACCTATATGTCTCTGTCCCCCTCCCCTGACCCTATGTGTCTCTATGCTCCACAGAGCCACTCCCCTGTCCCCCTCCCCTGCTCACATGTGTTTCTGTGCCCCCCACCCTCCCCCATCCCTGTGTGTCCCTGTCCCTCTCCCCCGTCCCCATGTGTCTCTCCAGTGCCGGCTCCAGGCACCAGCCCAGCAAGCAACTGCTTCGGGCGGCTGAGGGGATAGGGTGGCACTTCTGGGTCTTTGGCAGCAATTCGGAGGCGGGTCCCTCAGTCCCTCTCGAAGAGAAGAACCAACCACCGAATTGCCACCAAAGAGGTGCTTTTCTTCTCTTTTTTCCACCGCTTGGGATGGCAAAAATGCTGGAGCTGGCCCTGTGTCTCTGTGCCCCCACTCAGCCACCCTCTATCTCTATGTGTCCCTTTACCCCCTCCCTCTCCCCCATGCAGCTCTGCATCTCCCTCCCCCCTGTGGCCCTGCACCTCCACTTCCACTGACCTCCTGCCCCAGTCCAACCCCCACAGCACCCAATGGTGTCTGTCTACCCACAGCCCGTTTCTCTTCCATCGGTGGCAGGGAGCTGCTGCTTTTCTTGTGCCACAGTTCCCTCTCTTGAGCAGAAGGTGGAACTGCAGCAACATTTTCGCAGAAGCTTTTTTCTGAGCAAAAAGTAAATAAAATAAAATATGTGGGCTCATAATTATGCATGCATGCAGTAGTGCAGAATTCCCCCATCCACATACAATACGGTAGGTGATTAAAATATTCTTGGAAACAAATCCATCTTCCCACAGTATTCCAGATGAAAGAAAGAGCATGTGTATAATAATTAAAGACTCCTTGGGCAAGAGAGAGTGAGCATGGACAAACATTAGGATGACTCCATAGCAGCGTGGTTAAAGCACAAACCTTAGGCTATGGGACAGACAGGATCTGGTACCCTTGTTCCCATGACTCTTTAGGTAGTTGTCCAAAGTGGAAAGGCTTCAACAAGAGAGAATGAGGTGGCAGATATATTTTTTAATCTCTTCTCCCCACTCAGCTGGAGGATGGAGTTGAACGAGGCTGGTGTACATCTCAGGTGTGTGCCCAAACCACTTGGCTATAAGTTAGCTCTCCACCACCACAACAACATGGCTGCACGGGCGCCAACTTTCATTTTTCCCTATGTGTCCCCCTCCCATGGTGCTTGGGGTGGCCAAGGGGAGGGGGTGGCACTTTGGGCTCTTCGGCAGGAATTTGGCTGCAGGTCCCTCGGTCCCTCTCGGAGGGAAGGACCTGCCACCAAATTGTCTCTTGTGGAAGAAGCGAAAGAATTGACAAGGATTTGTAGGAGATCTTAATGCATATCAGTCTGTTAGCAAGAGTTAGACCAGCTGTAACCCTAATGACGTGAGATTTGTAGAAGCGAGGATAGTGTGAGGCGAGTAGGAAAGAACTGTGTAAGAAGTTATCACGACCTTGCACTGATAATCAAATACGTAGACTGGCGCCCAGAAGTGAGGCAAATAAGATAGCAGGATGGCCTATGTATAAACAAAATGCAGCTGTTGCTCATTATTGTCTGTATTATTGCTTGTTATTGTCTGTAACAAAGGTTATAAATGCTGCTGAATGTAATTGTTTACCTGTTGAGAGAACCTGTCCGGGACTGGGGGCGAACCAGTGTCCTAGGCACTTCCTCCCTCTATTTGCAATTGCTGGAGAAATAATAAAGTATTTGATTTGCTGCACCCAAACAAAAAAAACGAGAACTGAGTTTTTCCTCCGACAATTGGGGGCTCGTCCGGGATGGCAACGCCTACTGAGACACAGGCAGCTGCTACGGATCATTCCCCTTCGAACCCCATGGCGCCACAAGAGAGATATGAGACCTTTTGAAATCTCTATTGGGGTGTCGTCGGAGACTGTCCGTGGGCCTTCTGTCTCTGTTGGGCTCAATCGTCATCCGAACTTATTGATTGACTGTGCAGCAAGATCAGATGCAAAGTGGTATTGGGGAAAGGCCTCAATAAGGTTAGTTTATAGCAGTACTGGGAAACTGCTGGGTTGGCCAACAAGGTAATGCATAGGTAAATGCATTAGGTAATGCACAGTGAAATGCATTAGATATGCAGCGGTGCTGAGGTGTTTTTACTGCCTCAAGAGGGGTTGTTATACCGCCTCATGGTATTGGGTCCAGACATAAGGTACAGATGCATCGTGGTATTTGGAAATAAAGGCCTTGGTGTGTGTGTGTGTACACCAGTGTGAGTGACTGTTACCAGAAGACGCCCCGAGTACGCTGTGAAGCGAAAGCTCGTGACCAGGACTACTCTAACGCAAGCCCGGTAACTAGTGGATCTTTAGGAGATCCGACCCATGGTGGGCTGACTTAGCCTTGCATCGTCAGGTGAGGAAGCTACCTGGGCTAGGAGTGTGTGAACCCATCTTTCCTCCCCCTTTCCTTTCCGTGTGAGCTACTGACAGTCTGATCATTTCACTGGATGCAATCAGAGTAAGCGGCACCGTCTCCCTGAGACTAGCCGACACTCTTTGCTGAAGGGAGATATAGGGGGGTCGTGGCCATCCTCGTTAGCCTCTCCTGTATGAGTACCCTGTAGGGAGAGACCCTTAGTTTATGTGCCGCTAGCGCAGACAGGGCATCCCCCCTGTGTGTGTGTGTGTGATTGGAAAATGGGCAGGGGACAGTCTAAGCATTCCAGCTCACCCCCTAAGGGTATCCCATCTTATTTCATATACGTACATTATGGTCCAACAACCTGCAGGTATTTAGACAACTGGAATCTTTACACGCATGAAAATCCATCTAAACAATGCCCACAAGAAGGTGACTTCAATCTAGATAAGATCATACATCTAAGAGGAGCTTTTAAACACCAAAAAGCCTCTGACAGTGTGAGTAATTTGTCTATAGAGGAAAGAAAAGGGTTAATCTGAAATTCAGCTCGGCCCAGAGATAAAGAGAAAGTTGCTCTGCATTCAAGGTCAAGAATCAACGCAGACTATGCTAAGTACAAAGAAAACCTGCTTTCGGCCCCAGTTGGCTGTGAAAAGAAAAAAATATATATATATATATAAGCGACTGGATAGCGTAGTGGTTAAGAGCGCCGCCCTTTGATACGGGAGACCGCCCTTTGATACGAGAGACCGGGGTTCAAAACCCGGTT
>NC_133782.1:34758824-34810185 GCF_003597395.2 Chelonoidis abingdonii
GCAATTGCTGGAGAAATAATAAAGTATTTGATTTTGCTGCACCCAAACAAAAAGCGAGAACTGAGTTTTTCTCCAACACGCTGAAGAAGAGAGTGACGTGATGGAGCTGCCACTGATTGTGATTACGGTTTTTTTGTTTGTTTGTTTTGGTTTGTATTGGTTTTGTTTTTTTGCTGCTTGGTGCAGCAAAAACCCTGAAGCTGGCCCTGTCCCTCTGGCACAGCAGCATGCAGCGTCACACAACTAGAAAGCTACTGGCTGGGAATGCGTGCAAGAAGTTCAGGTGGAACAAGATTTTATATAGGGCTGAGTTTTGTAGTAGTTTTGAGTCATCGTGGCTAATTCTCTGAAAACATCCACTCAGTGTGCAGGGGCAGTCAAAAAGCAAACACAATGTTGGGAATCATTAAGAAAGGGATAGCTAATAAGACAGAAAATATCATATTGCCTCTATATAAATCCATGGTACATCCATATCTTGAATACTGTGTGTGGCTCTGGTCACCTTATCTCAAAAAAGATATATTAGAATGGGAAAAAGTACAAAAAAAGAGCAAATAAAATAAAATAAAAGGGATATGGAGCAGCTTTCATATGAGGAGAGATTAAAAAAAACTGGAACTTTTCAGCTTGGAAAAGAGACAGTTAATGTGGATATGATAAATGCCTATAAAATCATGTGTGTAGAAAGGTGTGTAGAAAGTAAATAAGGAAACGTTATTTATCCCTTCACATAATGCAAGAACCAGGGGATTGACTGATGAAATTACCCCCCGAACCAGTTCAAATACCTTATCATCCTCAAGCGGGGGGCGGGGGGTGGGGGTTGAACTAAGTGTGTATGTCTCCCACAGCCCAGGTAAGTGCTGTGATGCAATTGGGTTCATGGTCTGGAAGTTGGACACTGAGGCTGCCATGATAATAATAATAATTTAATTGTAATTTGATTTGGCCTCTTCTTAGGGTCAGATTTCCAAAGATATTTGGGCTCCTATGGTGTAGCCAGGAGGTTAGGCACTGAACGGCCATTGATTTAAATGGGAGTCAGGCACCTAACTTCCTTAGAACGTGTTGCAAACCTTACAAGGCACCTGGGTTGGTCTTTTAGCATCTCTATACCTTGGAAAATCCAGCCTTGTGTGACCTGTGCCACATTCACACAGGGAGCCCATCAATACCACATAAAAACAACAACAACAACAAAACAAACCACCAGCAGTGAGTCTCTGAATCCGAGTTTCCAGACTTGGGTTCACACTCCAGTGCTAGAAAACAGCTGTGCAGATATTCTCACTCAGGCTGTGAGACCCCTGCCCCTTGCTGGCTTTCAGAGACTAAGCGGAAACATCTGTTTCTAGTGCATTGTTTTAGCGTCCAGTCAGTTGACCCAGGATCTGAGACTCATGGCCATGTGTCATTTTTATTTGTAGTATAAATATGCCCTGTTAGAGATAAAGGAACCTGGGCTTCTGAAACCCAGGCTAATGCCCTCACTTCTCAGTCATCCTTCCTTTGACATGCAGGTACGCTGAGAGCCTGTGGCTCGCATCGGTCTCTTTGCTCAGCCCCACTGGAAACCAGGCCAGAATTGGGCAGTCCCTATCTTGAGACACCCCGAATCACTGAAAATTGTGTCCTGTGCTTTTTCTTTCCTTGGTACTTTAAGCTGTTGTTTTCCAAGGAGAAAAAGAGAGTAATGAGCCCGTATCTACTTCTGTTACTGTGGGAACTAGTGCCTCATTTCCACAGGCTTTTTAATGCCCAGACATCTTTGAATGAAGGCTGAGATTTTCAAAAGGAGCCTCAGGGAGTTTTGTGCTCAGGTACCAATTCAAAAGGGGGCTACTATCATTATTCCCCTTTTACAGCTAAAGAAATTAAGGCACAGAGCAGAAATGTGTCAGCCAGGAGGTCAGTGACAGACCAGGGCCTAGAAACTAGGACTGTGGAGTCCCAATCTACTGTTCAAATGCCTTTGAAAACCCGGATTAATTTCTTGCAAAAAGTATTTAACGAAGGAAGCGGGGGGGGGCAGGAAGGGAAGGTCATCACATCTAGGTGTGTAACCAGGACTGGGAGGCTCAGAGGGAAGATCTCAGGGGATGCCAAACAATTTTAATGATCTGCTCTTCACACACCTGGAACAACTCCTGCCCAGTGGAAGCTGGTCCAAATACAGGAGTCAGTGGAATTGCACCTACTGGCAGTTCAGAATCCGGCCTGCTGGGTCCTGCGGAGAAAATAAAGGGGAAAAGTGCTGGCTAAAACTGGAAGACGAGAAGGGCCTGGAGCTATTGACCCACTGCACAGGTGATGGGGCAGACATATCTATTCCTCTATCCTTCTTGGGGACTTCCTTAGGGCTTAGTCTAGCATTCTCTGTGCACCTTGAATCATGATTGGTGCAGGATCATGTTTGAGTTAGAAAACAATTTATAGATTATTAGGGTTGGAAGGGACCTCAAAAGATCATCTAGTCCAACCCCCTGCTCAAAGCAGAACCAATCCCCAAATCGCTTCTCAAGGACTGAACTCACAACCCTAATAGAAGACTATATATGCATATAGCGAGAGATTAGATGGATGAATATATGTGCAGAAAGACTGAGGTATATAGACACATGCAGATATTAAATAGAGCGATATGTAGGCAGAAAGACAGAGAAATAGAGATTAGATAAATGCCTGGACTGATTTGTATAGGGCTGGACAGATAAATAGATTCAAAAGAAAAATCCTTGCCTAGATTTGAGTTAATCCTTAGTCAGGCAAAATTGCATTGAGTATTTTGCCTGAATAAGAACTGAGCAAAAGGAAATGAAATTAAAACATCCAGATTTGAATATGTTGCTGATATGTTACATTCGCAAAGGAGTGAGTGAATTCTTATCTCTTTGCACATTTGGCACAAGGAGGGGCAGCATGCATCCTGGGAGAATATCAGCGCTACAGATTCATCTTATTTTTTCGGTTCTCAGATGGCCAACATACTTGAGTTATTTTGTTTTATGTTATTTTGCGGTAATTTCTGCAGTTCGTTTTTCTGTTGCTAAATTTCTCTCTTTCCTTCTTTCTGTTGTTATTTTGGGACTATCATAAACCCTGTAGCATTTAATTGAATATATTATTTAAAAACACACCCATACAAAATAACCCCAGCTGACTTGGGTCTAAACATGATGCAGAAAGTGATCTTCACACCACTAGAAAAGCAGCGCAAAATGTTCTTCTATGTAGATAAACCTTGCAACATAAATACATTGTCCGTGCTGTTTTTAAATAGGAATGTCATAAATCATTACTAGCTTCATTTTCTTAGCTGTGCTATTTCTTTACCTATGTCTTGTAATGAAAATGAAGACTCATCTTTGCTAAGATGGGATTTTCCAAGAGAGTTTGAAGGTGAGCTGGTGAGAAACCTGAATTTCTGTTTTCTGGGAAACTGATTTTTGAGAGACAAAAGAGTTCTGATTTGGAATAAAAGAAATGGCACATCATAGTAGCTATAATAATTATAATATATAGGAAGAAAGGATAACTGATTGAAAATTAATAGCCTGTGCTATGCAGGAGGCCAGATTAAATGATCTAATGCAGAGGTTCTCTAACTGTGGTCCACGGACCACTAGTTATCCACAAGCTCCATTCAAGTGATGCATGCATCTGACAAAGTGGGTATTCATCCATGAAAGCTTATGCTCCAAAACGTCTGTTAGTCTGTAAGATGCCACAGGACTCGTTGTCACTTTTTAGAGATCCAGACTAACACAACTACCCCTCTGACACTTGTAATAAACAATGCAACTGTTAATATTGTTTCAACTTTTTGTAACTCAAATATTTTTGTAGTAAAATTTTGAAATTTACATATAAAGCCCCAGCCCTGCAAAGACAGTACACTGATCTTTATCTACTTGTGTCACCCCTTTTAAGAAAATTAGTTACTCGTGTTCTAAGTCAAGCATTTGATTAAGCTTAGCCTACACTTCAAAGAAAGCTTAACATAGTTACATGGGTCAGAGGTGTGAAAAATCCACATCCCTGACTGATATACTGTAATAAGCCTTTGTCCCAAATCTGGACCTTAGCGTCCAAAATCTGGGTGCTTAGCATGAACCTCCAAGCTTAATTACCAGCTTGGATCTTATCTCGCTGCCACCAATCAAAATTTCCAGGGATTTGGCCCCCTCTGGTCTCCCGAAACCTTCTTTGGAGGACCCCAAGACTCAGAAGCTCTGAGTCTTACCGGCAAGGGAAATACTCCACTTCCCTTCCCCCTCTCTCTCCCACACAGACTTTCCTCTCTGGGCTAACCTGAGAGTATTGATGCAATCTCTTTACATCACAATACCAAGAAGCAGGTCTCCTTTATTCCACAAAGAGACAAACCCCAAATACAAGGAAACAGAAGTGATTCTCTCTCTCTTTCCCCCTCCCACAAATTCCCTGGTGCTGCAGAGCTTATCCTCCGTAGATCTAACACAAAGAGAATTCCCTCCCCTTGTTCTTTAGTCTACCCAGAGAGAAAACTCAAACAAGTCT
Source organism: Chelonoidis abingdonii (assembly GCF_003597395.2). Lineage (NCBI taxonomy): Eukaryota > Metazoa > Chordata > Testudines > Testudinidae > Chelonoidis > Chelonoidis abingdonii. Next base: position 34,763,367 of record NC_133782.1, read on the forward strand.
TAAAAGAAAACTTTATATAAAAAGAAAGAAACAAGACATAAACATATTCTCTGTACAGGGCTATTGCTTATAAGAAAAATATGAATAAACAGTCTGGATTCACAAAGAGTAATCCACTTAAAACATTTCGGCAAGGTTACACACCTAGTAAATACACCCAAACACCCAAAACAACATAAAAGCCTATATTGTTTTTCTACCTGTACTTACAAGTTGGACACAGAAGATTAGAAGAAGAAAGAAGCTTCTCATAGCTGAGAGACAAACAAAAGACTCAGAGTCCAAAAATTCCCTCCCTGACTTTGAAAAATCCAGTTTCCTGATTGGTCCTCTGGTCAAGTGTTTGGTTCCCTTTGTTAACCCTTTACAGGTAAAAGAAACATTAACCCTTAGCTATCTGTTTATGACATATACCTATGCTGACATAACCCCCAGTGTAGACACATATGGGTTGATGGAAGAATGCTTTGGTCAACATAGTGCCTGTCGCTCAGAAAGGTGGTGTTTCTACACTAACAAAAAAATCTTCCAGACATGTAGCCTGCATTATACTCAGAGGGCTACGGCAAGGTAGCTATTCCACTGTCATTTCCATAGCGTAGACATGCCTTAAGTCTTTGCAAAACTTGGAAATAAGTAAGCTTGGCAGAATTTCATTTTTTAATCTCATAATTTCAACAGATAATATCAATGTCTATTTAAGATTTTTTTTCACTTTTTATCAATGTAAGTGTTCAGGTTTGGAAAATGATGGACGGGTCTGACACTAAATATTAATGATGGTAGACACTGAGATTGAGAGTCAAAGCTTTATAACTATTAAAACACAAATTGTCAACATTGTGTCAATAGAGATGAAGTAAATAGCCTTAAATGAAACTAGGAAGTTCTCAAGTAGCATTTTTCTTACTTTGCTGAGCTGTAAATTTCAGTTATCGATGGAAATATTTTTTCGTGTGTGTGTATTATGAAATTGAGATTTACTATTTACTGGCATTTACCAAAAAAAAAAAAAAAATCCTTCTAAGCCTAAGATTGAAGACCTTATTTTAAGACAACAAACAAACAAATAGGAATTGAGTTTGACACTGCAGGATTTGAAGCAAAACCCTCCAAATTGCTGTCTGTCCTTCCTTTTCTGCTGCTGCTGCTGCTGATTTTCTATTGATCTTTTTGTCCCCTGAATAGAACATGATAGTAGTGGGCTATTAAATGAATATCAGAAAGATAATCTCCATAATAGAACAATTGTTTCCTTTTGGTTTTGATGGAAAATGGAGGTTGTGACAAACTGAATATTATTATGAAACGTGTCCGCTTTTCATGGAACATTTCTCTTTTCATCCCAAAACTGCAAATATCTTTTTTGGCTGAAAAAGTATTTTCAGATTTGGGGATTTCAGTTTTCACAAAAAGTCAATGTTTTCCATAACCACCCTCCCCAAATTGTTTTCCAACCACCTGTAATATTTTTAGAAGTGCCTAGGGCCTGGTCTACATTGGGGGTAGGTGGGGGAGCGATGTAAGATACGCAACTTCAGCTACGGGAATAGCATAGCTGAAGTCGACGTCTCTTATTTTGACCTACTTCCCATCCTCACGGCGTGTCGACTCCGCTTCCGCTGCTTGCCCTGGTGGAGTTCCAGAGTCGACGGGAATGCGTTCAGAGATCAATATATCGAGTCTAGACGAGATGCAATATGTTGATCCCTGATAAATCAATCACTACCCACCAATCCGGGTCGTCTGGACGTACTCTAAGAACACAAATCCCATTGATTTAAATCCCAGAGATCCCTTTGAAAAATGTCCCTTACTCAGATTTAATGAATTAGAGACTGTTGAGTTGAGAGAGGGAACCTGTGTTTGATCTTAAGTTGGGATAAATTGGCAGAGATCTGGCAATAATTAGTTTCATAGAAACAGAGGCCAGAAGGAACATAGTGATAATCTAGCCTGATTTCTGATATAACACAGACCGTAGAACTTCCCCAGAATAACCCATGTTTGAACTAAAGCAGCTATTTTAGGGGTGGGGGGAAACCCAACCTTGTTTTAAAAATTGTCAGTGATGGAGAATACACTTTTAAAACCGTAACATGGTTTCTGGTCTGAGTTTGTCTAGGTTCAGAATCCAGTCTTTGGATTGTTATACCTTTGTCTGCTAGACTGAAGAGCCCATTGTTAAAGATACTTGTTCCCCATGCAGGTATCTGAGGATTAGGTTTATTTTTTCCCCACAATGCTGAGGGATTCAAAAAGTGCAGGATGAGATCTCATAACAAAGAATATCAAACTAAAAAGTGATGGTAAAAAAAGATCTCATGAAATGGGCATCTCTCATTTTAAAATTTCTGTTCTTTCTTTCCCCTTCTCTCATTCCCTTCTTCTGACTTCCTCCCTCCCCTCTGCAGACCCTCAGCCTAATGATGGAGCAGGACAACCACACTAAGGTCTGGAAGTTCATTCTGCTGGGGTTCCCGACCATCCTGGAGCTGCAGGTGCTGCTTTTTGTGGTATTCCTCACTGTGTACCTGCTGACCATCCTGCAGAACATGGACATCATCACCCTGATCAGAACAAACCATCACCTCCACAAGCCCATGTATTTCTTCCTCAGTCATCTCTCCTTCCTGGAGGTTTGGTACATCTCAGTCACTGTTCCAAAACTGCTGGTGAATTTCCTGGTGGAGAATAAGAGCATCTCCTTCATGAGCTGCATGGCCCAGCTCTACTTCTTCATTGCCCTGATCTGCACCGAGTGTATCCTCCTGGCTGTCATGGCCTATGACGGGTATGTGGCCATCTGCCATCCACTGTGTTACTCAGCCATCATGAGCCACCAGCTCTGCCTTCAGCTGGCAGTGGGCTCCTGGCTGGCTGGCTTCCTCATCTCCAAGCTGAAAGTCTTCTTCATCTCTCAGCTGTTATTCTGCGGCCCCAATGTCATCAACCACTTCTTCTGTGACATCTCCCCGTTGCTCAACCTCTCCTGCACTGACATGATGGTGGCAGAGATAGTGGACTTTATCTTTGCCTTGATCATCCTGCTCATCCCACTCTCCATCACCATTGCCTCATATGTCTGCATCATCGGCACCATTTTGTGCATTCCCACCGCCCAGGGCAGGTGGAAAGCCTTCTCCACCTGTGCCTCCCACCTCACTATGGTTGTCATCTTCTTCTTGGCCACCCTCTTCATGTATGCCCGGCCCCGGAGGATCCACTCCTTCAATGTCAACAAGCTGGTGTCAGTTATGTACATGATTGTGACCCCCATGCTAAACTCCTTCATCTATTGCCTGAGGAACCAGGAGGTGAAGAGAGCACTAACAAAGATGTCGTGTGCCAAGAATGCTATCCCCAAGGTCTTCAGCGGTGACCACTAGCTTTGGATGGGACTGAAAATCATCCCACCCTTGGAATCTGCCTTCTCTTACTGCACACAAGGATCTCAGTGGAAGTGACCTCTTAAGAATGGCTGGATGGGATTCTGCTCAGGACAATAGATGGCATGAGGTCACTTGAGTGTGAACTGAGTTTCATGTCGAGGTTGAGCTGTATCTCGAGTGAAGTATGTTGAGTGCAAAGAAGCCAAGAATGTACAGATGTAGAGGAAGATGGACATTTATGCAAGCTCTGAACATAAATTAAGTGGTTTGTGGCCAAGGGCAAGGACAACTGAAAGGTTGTTATTTCCTTTTTGAGGTCTATGTGAAATGAGTTGTGTGGTCTGGATCCCTCTCTGGCTGAGTTTATGCTCAGCTCTGGCTCAGTTTGGCTACCAATCTGAAAGTAAAACAATTCTATTTAATGGTAAAAGGATTAAATCATACTCTTGCCAATTTGAGGAATAAAGCTGTAGTTTCACTGAGCCATCACAAACAGAACTTCCTTTCACTCAGTAGGGTTATGGGTTGAACCTCCACTGTCACCAGTATGTGTTAGGAATAACTTAATTGAAACTGAAAACCCTAACTCTTCTCGGACTGGGGTAAATCAGAAGTAACTTCAGGGGGTCAATGGGGCTCATTCTCCTATTCTGCACCCCATTTTGAATTAGGAATAACTCCTCTGGAGTCAATGGGTCTGATTCTTCTCTGACTCACCCTGGTGTAAACCAGAAGTAACCCTATTGACATTCCTGGTGTTACACTGGATTAAAGGCAGAGTAATTGACACCAGAATAAGGCCCTGAATTAGAAGTGCAACAATAAGTGGTTACAGGTTACATTTCCCCCCAAATCGAGAGAAAAGAGATCATGTGTTTTCAGACAGTTGTTATTTCTGATTAAAGAGAAAACCAAACCAAATCCTAAGAACAGGCGGTTTTGGATATTTTAAAGGGGCAAACAGGAGTCATCACATAGCCCACATTTACAGCTGGATGAATGATGATGTTTTGCAGTTTGCTGCCAATTCCAAAAATAAATAACATTTTAATTTCAGGATGAATGAAAACTGACATGGTTTGACATTTTTCAAGAAACTGAAAACTCAATTTTTTTTTCAAGTAGAAATAAAGTCCTTCAGTTATGTAGAAATGAAATGTTTTGTTTTGACCTGAAATATTTCATTTTGATTCTCAGACTTTTGTGGTGTGCACTCTTCTGTCACGTGCAAGATCCAAATTCAAAACAGTTTCCCACCTCAGGCAGAGCGTGGAATCGAATGCAGGCCTTTGATGTTCTAGATAGGCACGCTAACTGTAACAGAATGCTAATCTGTATTATTCTGCTCAGCCATTGTGTGCAACGTACCTTATTTAAATGAACCTCACCTATAGCTGACAGAGCATTATAGGATCTTGTGATGAACGCATCTGTTGTCTATAAGCAAACTTTGTGGCCTGAGCTAAAGTTTATAAAGGAGAAAATGTTACCACTTCCTCCTACCTGTACTTCGTTCACTTAGTGATCCTGCCTTTGCTTTTGACAAAAGCCTGGAAACTGAAACAATTTGGAGGCTCAAAACATTTTGTTTGGTTTTAACATTACCAAAACCTTTCAGATTTTTTTGGTTCAGTTGAAACTATTTGGTCAACTGTACCCAAAGTCAACAATTAATTTTGCTCATCCTCAAACTGCATGTTGTTTGGTGAATTAGCCACACACCTGAAAAATTTCACCCACCTCTACTCACTGGATCTGTCAATAGGGACTTGGATACCTAACTCCCTTAGTCTCCTTTGAAAAATTCTTACCATAAAGTCCAAAGGCATCATTTTAGAAAAAAATTAGGGTTAGGGGCAAAGCTGTGTCAATATCTCTGTCTCTTCCTTCCTGCTGAGGATGCAGCTGCTCATGTACGGTTAGCAGGCTGTTCCTGTTTTGGTTGGATATTAGGAAAAACTATTTCACTAGAAGGGTGGTGAAGCACTGGAATAGGTTATCTAGGAAGGTGGTGGAATCTCCTTCCTTAGAGGTTTTTAAGGTCAGGCTTGAAAAAGCTCTGGCTGGGATGATTTAGTTGGGAATTGCTCCTGAGGTCCCTTCCAACCCTGATATTATATGATTCTATGATTTGTATCCCAGACAGGGGCAGGGATGTGACAGACCAATCCTATCCCAGGGAATGGGGGGGTGAGGCCTGGGGTTGATATATGGGCCCAGGTTGCACCATGCTCAGCTGAAGCTTAGGCCACCACCACTGATTCCTCTCTGTCTGGCAGGGAGAATGGGGTGTTGCTGACAGATTAACTCAGTACAATCTTCCACCTCCACGCCTCATAAGCCTGGGGTGGCAGATTTGTGTCGGCTGCCCTTCCATTATGATGGATGGGAGGTTTGGCCAAATGTGAGTGCTAGGGTGGGATCCAGTGCATTAGGCCACAACACCCTGCAAATCTAGTACGGGCCCAGCTGTAGTGTAGACATACCCACAAGAACCCCCACAGATATAGGGGTAGCACCACCAAGCTGGCTGGTGAAGACTCCTCACACAGATATCCATCTCTGAGGGGGAGATCTAAGACTTCATGGGACCTCAGAGTGCTACAGGCACAGCACTTGGATTTTACACACAACTCCCACAGACAGACACAGAGCAGAAAGAAGTCCTTACAGATAAGACAGATGAAGACGGGGATGGGAAACAAAGGCACAGGCTGAGGAAGTGAGTTGGTCAGGGTCACACAGCATATCAGTGGCAAAGCCTACCGCAGAACCGGGGTCCGCTGAGTCCCAGACAAGTACTGCATCGTCTCATGGCTAGGGTTGAACTCTGTGACCATCCCACCTCTATTTCCCCTTCATCCAGGCCCATTTAAGAATTCACAGTTTAAAGAGGTTTCAAACAATCCCCACTAAGCGTCCCACGTATGGAGTCCTCTGGTACATACTGCCCACCAGGCCTCAAGCCCCGTTCAGTGTCCCTGTCCTGTTTCATCCAGACTGACATAGTCTTCATATCAGCTGGGCCTGTACAGTCTCTCCCCAGCTTGAGCAGGGTCTGTCCCAGACCTATCTGTCTGGAGAGCTTTCTCCCACTCTCTCCTGCTTTTTCAACTTTTCCCCTGCTGGCTCAAGGTCTCACAGGAGACTTCACGGACCCTGCAGTAACTGCAAGCATGGCTGCACTCCCCTGGAATTTCCTCTTTGCTGCAACTTCCTGATCTTTTATTTTTGAGCACCTGATTCAACCCAGGTCTGGCTCATCAGGGCTGGCTTAGCCCCAGACTCTCTATTCAGTGGGGCAAGCCACCCTGTTACACCTCCAGATTAGACCCCACTGCCTTCTGCAAAACCCATCTCCCTAGAATCCCAAAGTTTTCTGCATGGCTGTGACTAGGATACCAAGAAGAAGGGGTAAGAGTAATCTTTCATCAATATTAGCACAGATGCATCCCTGATATATTGAAAAACTATTTAATGGTGGGAAGGGATCATTTTTGTTTTCCTTGCAAGTAGACAAAAAATTCACTGCTGTGCTCCAGGGTGGTTTGTCCAACCCCCTAGCATAAACAATCAAAAGAAATGACAGAACTCAGGTTACACAAATAGGATAGCTGTCAGGGATGGAACCAGGGTGCTTAGGAGCTAAAGACATAAGTGACTATACCATGAGCTAAAGAGGCAGCTGTTGTTGGTTGGGATTTTAACGTTATACTTCCTATGGAGCAGGCAAAAAAGGGAGACACAAAACATACACAGGACTAGCTGGTTACGCAACCAACACACATAACATCCAAATTTGCCAAAGAGTTGGCTATCTCTGGAAATCTTTTGAGTTAACTCCTGCTTCATAGATTTGAAGGTCAGATGAGACCATGTTGAATATCTAGTCTGACCTCGTGCAAAACTATGTAGATTGACAAATGTACTTAGTGGTTGGACTGGAACCCTTGGCTCTGAGAAGTCAGTCCTCCAACACTTAAGCAGAGAAAAAACAGAGTTAAAGCTCTCTTTTGCTAGTTGGATTAGTCACTGGAGGGTGGGTCTGCTCATGGATACACAAAATAGCTAGTATATTACTGAAGCATTGGGTTGTCTTGGGTATGTGTCCATGTGATAGAATGTCAGTGGGTCTTAGGTGTCTAAGTCACTTAGGGACATATTTTAAAAGGTATTTAGGTGCTGAGTGGGATCTTGGTGCCTAACACCTATGGGTATTAAGTGCACAGAAGCTTTTGAAAAATCCCTCTCAGTGCCTACCTATCTTTACACATATGCCTTTTGGTGCTTTCAGAATTATTCACAAGTTTCCACCAAACTTAGCTGTCTAACCTGACACCACTTGGACTTCATGTCCAGAGCTGCTGAGCACGCACAGCAGCCGCTGATGTCAAGGATACCCAGTGAAAATTGGTCCCAAGGGGGACTCAACTTAGTGGACATTTGAAAATCTAGGCCCCAAACCAGCCTAGATTTGTAATAGTATGAGTATGAGTATAGTGTGAGTATGCTCATTGCAAGGTGTGTTGTGCACTGAGAAACAGATAGATATGTGCATGGGGATGGCTAGAGAGGAGATCAGCATAAAATATCTATGGATAAAGACACAGATTATTATTATAATTGCATTTATATAAATTGGGGAAACCATTGCTTTCCAAGTGTCTCGCCAGATTTTTTCACGTTATTGATCAGGCAGATTATGCCAGTGCAGGAGATACTTTTATTTTTATAATTCCATAGAGAGCTCCTATCTCAGATTAATGTGACATTATCCCAGATCCTCTATAGCTAGAATTCTCCAAACTACAACACAGTTTGATAACCATTTCCTATTCATAATCATTGAGAGTTTGGTTTCTAACTCCCTTAGGCTCCTTTAAAGCCCAGCATGCACAGACAATGTTAAGTGTTATCATCCTCTCTTTCCAGTTGGAGAACATAGACACGGGCTAGACTGTTAATGGTATTTAGGTACCTAAAACTGTAGCTAGGCACCTAGTGAGATTTGCCAGCCATGCAAACAGGTTAGACATCTAACTCCCATAGATTTCTATGACAGCTGGATGCCTAAACTCCTTAGGCACTTTTGAAAAGCCTGCTAGGTACTTCATAGATGTTAAGGCCAGAAGGGGCCATCATGATCATGTAGTCTGACCTCCTGGGAAAGAATGACTTGTTTTTGTATCTTTCAAAATCTGGCCTGAATGAGTTGTCCAAGCTCACACAGGAAGTGTGTAGTAAAATTAGAAATTGACTGCTGCTTACTTGAGTCCCACTACAGTGTCTTAACCCGATGACCCGTCTTCCTGCCTAAATCTTCCTTTAAGTAACAGCAATAATAATAACAGTGAGTACTCCCCCTGGGCCAGACACATGCACCCTGATTTAGCTGGGCTGCATGGGCTCTAGGTCACTACATACCCATGAGCACAGAATCAACTTTGTCTGCATTCAGGTTTCATGTCTAGGACCCATTCAGCCAATGCTTATACAGCCCTTAGTCAGTTACACATACACAGGACTGAGAAGGAGGGTGGGGGAAGGACAATTGTACTCGGTTCCGAGCCCAGGTGCCCCCCTTCCAAAAAAAAAATGTCTGTAACATCTGTGTAAATAAAGTGAAGTGTGAGGGGTTGGGGTTCCAATGCACATGATGTAAGGGGGCCCCAAATTTCTCTCAACTAGCATGAATGACATACATGTGCTGCCAGCACTGGGAGCTCAGAGGGACAATTAGACCTCAGGGGTTAACGAGTATATTTAGTGTGCTGTTCCTTGGTTCTGGGACAAAGTTAGAACTGCTAGAACAGGGCATTTAGTTTGTGGAGTTGCACCTGCTTACATCACCTGAGAGGATGCAGGGAGGAGATTTGGCTAATGAGTCCGAGGATGTGACTAGATCCTTGCTGTTGATCTGCTGCTAAAATAAAGGAATGGAATTTTCTTTTCTTTTATTCTTACTTGGGAACTCTGCTTGGATAAGATCCTTCATCTGTAATGTAACCGAAATTATGTTGATTTTAAAGGAAATTTTGGGAATACACTTATCTATCATTGTGATAGATAGATAGATAGATAGATGTTTGCAGTGTTGTTATAGCCGTGTTGGTCCTGGGATATGAGATAGACAAGGAAGGTGAGGTAATACCTTTAATTAGATGGAAAGATAAAATGAGCCAAAGAGAAACATAAAGAGTGAGTTTAATTTAGAAACACCATTACTGCTGTTGTCGTTATTATTTCTTCTTGGGAGGGCTTGCTTGTGGCTGGATTTATTAGATTCTTGAACCATAATGTGCTGGGAATTTTTGCAAATATGTATCTGGTTTTAGACTGGTGCAGAATTTATACTACTTAAAAGAATTGCTAAACAGCTAGGCTTTAAGATCAGCACTATAAAAACCGTGATAGAAAAATTATGTGTACAAAACTGAGAGGGGTGGGAAAAAGATTAGATCAGACAGCCAGAAACTCTTTATTCAGTTTCTACTAACTTCTAGTTACTCTACTCTGGTCCTGTCTGTGAGGAAACACCCCTAACTCATTGTTATCCCTGTTGTAGTAAATGACATTGCTTGTGGCACTAAAGGCTCATAGTGTTACCAATTCTATGCACAGGAATTTGTAGGATTGGGCCATAGTGTGTCTGGCATATGCATTGTTGCCTCTGAATCTATGACTGCTTATAGATTTATCTGTGCCAATTTTCAAAATATTTATTTTATGAAAATGAGGTCTCATATATCAAAGGTAAATATGAGTCTGTGTATGTTTTTCTTTCCTTTTTTAAATACAAGTATTTTTGCACCATGAAATGAATGTTAAACTAGTATCATTAAAAATTATGTTGAAAAGGCATTCTGACACTCATGAATAGAAGAGAAAAGTACAAATGGGGAGAGAGAGAGATATTCTGATACAGTTTCTTAATTGTTAAAATGTTTGTCACTTCTGCTTTATATTAGACAATTTGACAGTTAAGGTAGATAGACAGATAGATGGGGTGTATGGGGATAGATAGCTATTTTTGTCTCCTTATGTTTTTGTTAGATCAGCTGTCACAGAAACAGTATTTTAATTTTGCATTTAAGTTTCTATATCATCATCATCATCATCATCATTGAAGTGTTGGCCCTACACACTATCAAATTGTAGCACATAATAATAACAGTCATTTTTTTCAGTACAATAGCATCAATGATAAAAAGAATTCCCTATAGATGCTTGATCCTGCTGGCCCTAACCCGGAATATTACTTCAGCAGTGTTTTGAAGTTAAGCATGTGAGCTCATTGACTGCAATGGAATTACTTATGCAGAAAGTTAAGCACACACATAAGTGATGGCTGGTTCGGAGCAGTGTGCCTAGAAGATAGCAGGATTAAGCCCCAGTGAGTTTTGTCTATTTCTTGGGAACAGCCAGAGACTGGATCCTGGAATGGCCCCAATTGCTCCTGTCTGATGCTGATGTTGGTGTGAAGTCCCAGATGCAAAGCTGAGTATGTGTGAATCAATTAGTCTATTTTCCTCACACTGTTCTTAAGTTCCAGGTCTACTCCCCCACATTGCAGCAATAAGGACTGCTGGTCCAGATCCCCAGCGGCTGTAAACTGGTATCACTCTGTGGGAGTCAAAGAAGCTATATCAGTTCACACCAGCAGGGTATCTGGCCCACCGTTTTCTTGCTTTTCTGTGATTATACAGAAAAAGTACAGTTTATTTGTTTTAAAGAAACAAAGAAATGACAAATAAACATAAAACAAACCAAGTCATGGCCTAAATAAGGCCCATGCAGTTATCAGCAAACTAGAAATCTGGAAAACATTGGGCTCAGGTGGGGACTTTCAAAGATTGCCTAAGGTATTTAGGTACCCAACTGCCGCTAAACTTCAATGGGAGTTGAATGCCAAACTCCCTTAGGTTCCTTTGAAATTCCAAGCCTCACCTGAGTACCAGCCCTGTACTGGAGTCATAAAGCCACACTGCTTCTTGTAGGTCTGAAGAATGTTTTCTGGCACTGTAGATTAGTTTATGATCTGGCCAAAGTATTCACTACAGATTTAGGCTGGGACATCCAGTGAGTTGGGGGGCCAACCTCCATTATGCTCTTTAAAACCACAGCCTGACCTCCTGCTTTAAACATTCAGCTTTGGAGGGCTACAAAGTTTCCTGAATCAAGATGTGGTATAGCTGAGAGCGAGACACTGGCGAGGGGTGCTCAGAATTTATGGTGCAGATTCTGCTGCTGGAGGGAGAGAATTTTGAAGGCACATTGTAACTCAAAGGGATTTGGGCACCCAACTCCTATTTGTGTCTTTTAAAATTTGATCCACAAAATATAGAAATAAAGCCCTACTGTGAAGAATCACAGGAAGTGGGTGTCTGTATCTTTGAAATGCCATATGTAGTCAATACCATATAACTTTATTTTGTCTTTTTGCTCTTCATTTTTTTTCTTTACATCACTTCTCCTTTCCATATTTATCTCTCCTGTCTCTTTCTCCACCTTTCCTCTTCTTCTGACTATTGCTTTCTGTTTTTTATGTTCTTTTTTCTTCTTCTTTCTGTTTTTCTCCTCCATTTTTCTTTCTTTGCTGCTTGATTCTGTGTCTCAGCATGGAGTGGGAGAATGACACCAGATTCCAGGAGTTCATCCTGATGGGATTCCCAACTGTCCCAGAGCTGCAAGTGCTTCTTTTCATGGTATTCTTGGCAGCTTATTTGCTGACCCTCCTGGAGAACGTGGTCATCATCACCATGATCAAGACAGACAATAACCTCCACAAGCCAATGTATTTCTTCCTCAGCAACCTCTTCTTCCTGGAGGCCTGGTACATTTCAGTCACTGTCTCAAAACTGCTGGCTAATTTACTATTGGAAAGCAAGAGCATCTCCTTTGTGGGATGCATAACACAACTCTACTTCTTCAGCTCCCTCATATGCACCGAGTGCGTGCTCCTGGCCGTCATGGCCCATGACTGGTATGTGGCCATCTGCAACCCGCTGTGCTACCCTGTCATGATGACTCACTGGCTCTGCCTGCAACTAACAGTGGGCTCCTGGCTAGTGGGCTTCCTGGCTTCCATGCTGAAGGTCATCTTCATTTCCCAGCTGTCATTCTGCGGATCCAATGTCATCAACCACTTCTTCTGTGATATCAGTCCTTTATTGAACATGGCCTGCACAGACATGATGGTGGCAGATAGTGGACTTCATCCTGGCTTTGTTCATCCTTCTGGTCCCACTGTCCATCACCATTGTCTCCTATGTCTGCATCATCGGCACCATCTTGCGCATCCCCATCACCCAGGGCAAGAGGAAGGCCTTCTCCACTTGCACTTCCCACCTCGCTGTGGTTGTCATCTTCTTCTCAGCCACCCTCTTCATGTACGCCCGGCCCAAGAAGATCCACCCTTTTAACTTGAACAAACTGGTGTCAGTGGTGTACACAATTGTCATCCCCATGCTAAACCCCTTTATTTACTGCCTGAGGAACCAGGAAATGAAGGGAGCTCTGAGGAGAGCTTACTGTGGCGTGAATGCTGTCCACAAGGTTCCTATCCTGGTCATCATCTCTTAGTAGGACAGAGATTTCCCTATTGGTGGAAAATTAGGTGTGGAGGCATGAAGGAAGACGTAGCACACTTATGATGGAATTTAAATCTGGTAGTTGTGGAGTCTCTGTTTGCAATACAAGATGGGTGCTCAAACACCTGAGGCAACCACATTGCCAGTCTGTCTCCAGAAGCCTCAGTACTGAATCTCCTTTCTAGTCAGTATACCCAAATCCTGTCTCTTCTTTGCCTTCAGAGGACCATAAAATGGCTGAGGTGTAAAATGTCAAAATGGGTTGGAAGGTCCTGGAATTTGGGTTGCATATTAGACCTTGTGTTCCAATGCCAGCCAATATTTGGTGTTTTACAGTCAAAGAGATTTGGAAATTGGGATATAGACTATGGAGTTAAGTCCCCAAGGGAACAGATGGGAGGCCAATCTCTTGGGATAAAGCTGGACAAAGCCCTGGAAATGGTTTGCAGGGATAACTTTTTGACCGGTCCTAAAAAATCAATGGACCAAATCCAGGGGGCGTTAGTTATTCTGTACTCATGCAGATTCCACAGAAGTAGTGAATTTTGTTGAGTAATAGCTGAATAAAAATTGTGCTGGGAGTTGGGTGTCTCCCCTTCAGGTCAGTGTGGATTCAATTCTATAGGATAATTAATCTCCGCAGAATATGGTTTTTATATTTTTATAATTTTAATGGATAATATTGATGTTTATTTTTAAGCATTTTTGTCAATTTTCCTTGATTTACATTTTCACAGTTGTGTGATATTTTGGATTTTAAGCATTTTTTCCCCCAATTTTCTCAGTGGTAGGAAACTTGGGGGAGGGGCAGACAATTATTTAAAGTTGGTATCTAATACGTTCTCAAGTAGCATTTCTCTTACTTTACCTATGTGTAAATTTTAATTATTATCGATGGAAATATTTTTCGTCAGTTTGGGTGTGTACGATGAAACCAATGTTCACCAGTCTCCACCAATAAAAATCAAATCCTTCCTGGTCTAGGGATAATTTCAATAAAACCACATCATTATTTTATACAAGACATTTCCCATATGGGAGATGTATAATGGCTGAACCCAAACCCAATATCTCAGTATGTCTGAACTTTGAAGAAATTTAATTTTGGCTTCCAAATCTGAAGGCAGAGCCCACCTGTGGCTAGGCTAGAAATGCTCACTATGAAATACTCTGAAAATGTTATTGGGAATATCCATTCTTGGAGGGGAATTCAAAGGGGCCTAAAGGATTTAGGCACCAAAATACTAGACAATTGAGTGGATAATTCCCTTAGGTAGGCAGCATAAGTGGTTAAGAGGGATGTGGGTAGGACATCATCTCAGAACAGATTTCTTTACATTTCTTTACCCTGACCTTAGCTCCTGATCTGTGAATTAGGATATTTTTCTGTTCTCAGGAAGGAATCCTTTACTGGTCGTGAGCTGCTCAAAAGCTAGAGAGATGAGGGCCATATAATTACCAAAATAGATTAAGTGCCTGCTCTATTGTCTCCTGATGAATCCAGATCACATGCGTTCATATTACGAGTAATACAGGGTAGACTGGCCCTACAAAGCCACCTGGGATCTGAGTGTCAAGTTGGTTTCTTTCCTTCTCAGACGGAGTCCTCAGCAACACTGCTTGTGTAGGACAAATTACAGCCTCATTTACCTCGGTGTAGCTCCTATCCCCTTCTCACCCTGCACTCTGTGACCCCTGCACAGCCCCATCACCTTCAAATCCTGATATTCATGACCTTTGCATAACTCCCCCTCTCCCAAATCCTACCCTCATCTCTAGCTGTACAAACTCATTGTCTTCAAATTCTTCCCTCATCAGATGCTTGGAACTTGGTGAACAGTTCTGATGATGTTGGACATGCAGCCAAAGACTTGATTTAATTCTCCCTCAGCTGCTTTGGATAGAGAAAGCCAAAAGGAGGAACACAATAGTCACTGGGAGCAATAAAGCGGGTTGGAAATTTTCGATTGATGATTTTTGACAGACAACTGGGTTTTCAAATCAAAAACCATGTATATGGAAAATGTCTGCTTTTTGCATTTTTTCCCCATTTTTCATTGGAAAACAGAAAACCAAAATGGTTCCAGTTTTCAGCTGAAAAAAAAAATCAATTTTTGACCAAAACACCATTTCTATTTTTTTTGGGTTACAAAAAAATAATTTTTTAGCCAAAAATTAGCAAAACTTTGGTTTTCATTTTTTTTCAGTGACAAGTCAAAATTTTCCACTGGGGGAAAAAAAATCTGACCAGTCCTATTCTAAACACACACGGGAGTCGATCTGCAGAGGAAAACTGGGATAATTTTATACAGGTCCTAATTTTTATGTGTCTAGCTGGAGGTTTAAGACAGATTGGTGCCTAAAAGTCATTGATTTAAATGGGCATTACTCATTGCAAGGCTGAATGCTCAAAAAGACTTAGGTTCCTAACTTCTGTTTAAGCTACTAACATCTATTGAAATCAAGTCCCTTTGAGCATTCAGCCTCTGGAGGCTTTTGAAAAGCTTATTAGGCCAGAATCTCCTCTGACATCTCCTTCCCCCCTTAAAGAAGGGTTGCAGACAGATGTGCATGTGACCATGAGGTTTACTTTTGTGGCTGGAAAATGAACCAATACAGAAAAATAAAGGAAGAACAGTGTGAATCCTTGTCCTTTCCTTCTGCAGTATCAGGAACAAGGGGAATTAAAATGCAGGGATAATATTAGGCTAAAATTAGAATTCCCTTCTTATTGGGTCAAACCCTGAAGTCCCTCCTCCCTGAAGGACATCACTGTCTAGGGGAGTGTTTCTTGGGGCACCGGGGAGGTTGTGAGATGTTGAGTCAGCAGGGAGGATGGGTAAAGAGCAGGCCATAGCAGGGAAGGTAGTTGTCAGGAGAGCCATTCAGGTATGGCAGGGGAGGCTGGGAAGCGGGAGAACCCAAGGGCTGGTGTGCTGAACTGAGCCCCACAGCCCAGCTGGGAGTTGTGGCATGAGGGGTGGACTGAGAGCAGCCCAGGGGGAATACTGTGCAATCTATCTCTCCCATTCCTCTAACTCAGAGGTCAGAGTCCCACGGCTTTACAGTCAAAGACTGGTGTGTTCTGTCCTAATATAAGGCCCAGCCACAGGTATATTTAATAAACAAAGGGTGAGAGGGGAAGCTGGAGTGACCAGATGGCAAGTGTGAAAAATCAGGATAGGGGTAGGGGTAATAGGTGCTTATATAAGACAAAGCCCTGAATATCAAGACTGTCCCTATAAAATTGGGACTTCTGGTCACCTTAGGGGAAGCAGAGTCACAGAAAGGTGAAGGTGACTTGTCAAGGCCCATAGCTCTAAAGAGAAGCCAGGACACCTGACTCTCTGGAACAGTGGGCCGTGCTGGGCAAATCTGATTCCTTCACGCACCTTGCATGGCACTTCAGTCTGGGTCAGATGGTAGCTTTCTGGCTCTGTATCTCTCGCATGGGCCTCTCACCAGACCTGGGCAAATAAGGGATTTTTCAGTTTTCTGGGAGGTCCAAAAAACTGGAAAATGAAATTGTTTAGGCCTGACCCCAAAATCATTTTTTGGCATATCGAAAGTCGATTGTTTTTTGTGTTGCTTGTGAATGAAACATTTCAGGTCCAGTTTGAGCTTTAAAAAAAAATCCAATTTGTTATAAAAATAAAAGGAAAAATAATTTTGAAACAAAAGGTCATTTCAACTCAAAGTGTTGAAACTTTTTGTTAAGAAAATGTCAAAAAGAAATATTTAGATTTTTTTGGTATATTTCGGGTGAGGAAGGGGTCAACAAAAACTATTTGCTGAAATCCACAGAAAGTTCTAAAATGTTTTGATTGACCCAAACAGAATTTTTTTGGGGGGGGGAAGTTTTGTTTAATTTTTTTTACCCAACTCTACATTTTGTAGTGTTGCTTGCAATGGATGTGTGGGGGCGGGGGGAGAAGGGGACCAGTTTGTGGGCAGCAGAAAGAGGATTGGACAAAATCTTGCTTCCACACAACTCCGTCCCCAACCCTGAGATAGTGCGGAGGGGGCAGTCAACTGTATCAGTTGGAGATTATCTCCCATGCGGAACCAATGGGAACTAGGGTCTAGATCTCCAAGTGCCAGTCTGGTGTGCTTTGGGGGCAGCGCAGCCACAACGCACTCCCTTGCTCCAGGCTTGTGGTGACAATCTAGCCCTCTGCAAGCTGCCCTGTCAAGCCCCCTTTGCTCAGCCCTCTTTGCTCAGAACCTTACTGTGGGCCAAAGTGTGACTTCAGGCCCAGATTTGAGCAAGAAGGGGTGGGGTATAAGGCCTTGCACCAGGAGCCATGTGTCTCAGGTGCACTACTTCCCTCACTCCCTTAGGCACTTCATGGCCACCCAGAGGATTCAGGGGGCCTGGGGCAAAGCAATTTTGGGGACCCCTTCCATAAAAAAAAGTTGCAGTACTATAGAATACTATATTCTTGGGGGGGGGGGCCTGCAGCAAATTGCCCCACTTGCCCCCTCTGGGCGGCCCTGAGGTGCTTTGGAAAATCTCATCCACACTCCCAGAATCTGCCAGCATTCTGGGAAATTCTGTGAGGTTTCTTCACAACCTCTCTTGCTTAGCCTGGAACTTCTAATTAGCACATAGACCTAATCATCTCAGGTACCTTTTCCCTACAGACCAAGTGTCTGCTGATTGCAGATACGAAGCATTCAGCCAGGGCTTTGTCTGTAGACCTGTCCTCAGGGGTCAACGAGGAAGCCGACAGAGTGGATACATTTATATGTGTGAGCGTGGGGAATAAATCGATGAAGATCTTCAGCAAAAGGGCTCTGTTGGAGACCGCAAATTTCCTGTGTCTGAACTGGTTTCATCTGCAGTACACAGAAGCATCGGCTCAGGTATGGCCTGGATGGTGCAGCTCATGTTCCCCTCCTAGCACAGTGACATTCCAACTCAGTGCCTCTTGCATCTCTCCACAGCTCTTCCAGGTAGGAGCTAAGGCTGAGATTTTCAAATGGCTCCTAAAGGAGTTAGGTGTCCAGTTCCCCTTGAAATGTGAAGGGATTTGAGCAACTAACTCCCCTAAAATGCTTTAAAATCCCAGCCTTATATCTTGCCCCTGGCTGTTCTGCTTGGGGTCAATTTCTTACACTAACATGTTGCACTTCTGGAGATCAATCTATCCATACAGCAGCCCTCTTTGGGAACTCAGCCAGTGTCAGAATACATAATTTATGGGTGGGGAAACTGAGGCACATGGAGTTAAGAGACTTGCCCAAGATTACAGAGGAATTCAGTGTCAGAGTAGGACCCAGCGGTATCTGATTCCCAGTCTCCTGTTGATGCCATTCAATCTCTGATAAAAATTGTGATGGCGGTTTCTGAGAGGTGCATTAGCTGGGCTGAGAATACAAAGACACATACGCTGGAAGCAGGTCTCATTTCGTCCAGCAGGGAGCAGGAGTCACACCCACAGACACAAACACACCTCTCAGAGGTCTGCGTCAGGTGATAACAACTTTTAAGGTGGGCTGCAAATGAAGCATCTGAGTTTAATGACAGCTCCTTTCTTTTTGCCAGACAACTACTTTTGGAGTTATAGAGTGTGGGCAATACGAAATGGCCAGGATCCAGATTGCCTCTCTGAGGTGAGTTCCTTCTTAATGTATATACAGGGCTGGGATTTTCACAGGAGCCTAAGGGAGTTAGGCACAAGGCTTCCACTACAATTCGATTGGTATTAGGCACCTAACTCCCTTAGCCCCCGTGAAAATCTCAATCCAGATCTCTCTGCTATGAGGAGAATATGTTTGGGAGAGGACACTGAAAAGCAGGATCCAGACATATCTGGTTGTGGGTGACTTTACAGGAGCCGGGCACCAAAATCCCCTTACAAGTGTAGAGTTCAGCCTGTAATAAGAGGCTGAGGAGTAACTGAATGCTGCTTAGATGTTGGGTTGTTCCAAGATTGTTGAATAAATAAATGGTCCAGAAGATGGACATGGAGGTCATAACAGTGTGTTGCTAATTGGTAGAATCATGCAACACTTATTCACATAACTTTCTCTTTCTTTCTTTCTTTCTGAAGCCTATTTGAAGTACTCATTGGGGTAAGCTTTACTGGTTTGGTCTCCATATCTGTTCTTATAAATGTGCACAGTCCAGTGGTTAAGCCATGTCAGGACACTCGGGTTTTATTTCTGACTCTTCCACTGACTGTCTCGATGTGTGACCACAAACAAGCCAGTTTACCACTCTCTCGATGCTTCGGTTTCCATGTCTTAAATTTGAGTTAATGGTATCTGCCTGTATCTACTTTGAGGTGCATGGATCAAAGGACAGAACCTCGCCTGTTTGTGACTTGGGGCGAATTTGGAACAATAGTAATTTACACCCACTAGGAATCTGGCCCCAAAGTGCTATGTAAATGCTCAGCAGAGTAAGATAATTAATGCAGGGTAAAAATAATCCATTTTCCAGTGTATGTAAAATTCTCCCTTACATTACATTTTCCAGTCAGCAACGTCAGCAGATGTCATTCCTGATATTTAAGGACCTCTCGTTAAGCCCCTTCCTGCCAGACCCTGGTGAGTTGCCACTCAGGATGGCAATGCGCTGCTTCCTATGTCATTTCATAGGAGGCTCTAGCAGATTTTGGTATGGTGCCTTAGGCTGCTGTATTTAGTGGTGCTACTTGGTAGATCTCAAAGCACTAAACCCACCTGGGTGACAGTTCACCCCTGAGGGTGTCTGATAGACAATAGCTCTACACCATCTAGCAAGTCTCTATCCGATCCAGGAGTAAAACCAGGATTCTTACTTCTTTGTCCCCATCCCACCCCTAGACATCAGATCCCTCTGACCCCAAGTTGTCTAGGTAGTGTCAGGTTTCATGCCACTGACTAAAGCCACCACATTATAGATTCTAAGGCCATGAGGGATCAATGTTTCCATCTAGTCTGAAGTCCTGCATCGGATTTCCCTAAATTTACCTCACTTTGAACTAGAGCAGATCTTAACACAAAGAAAAAACATCAAGTCTTGATTTTAA
The DNA here is from genome assembly GCF_003597395.2 of Chelonoidis abingdonii. NCBI lineage: Eukaryota > Metazoa > Chordata > Testudines > Testudinidae > Chelonoidis > Chelonoidis abingdonii. The sequence goes on from NC_133782.1 coordinate 34,783,368, forward strand.
AAGTGTCAGTGATGGAAGATCCACCACAACCCTTAGTAAATTGTTCCAATGGGTAATCAGCCTCACTATTAAAAACGTGCACCTTATTTCCAGTCTGAATGTGTCTAGCTTCAACTTCCAGCCATGGGATCGTGCTACACCTTTCTTTGCTAGAATGAAGAGCCATTATAAAATCTAGTACTTATAAACTGTAACTAAGGCTATGATTTAGTCACGGGTATTTTTAATAAAAGTCATAGACAGCTCATGGGCAATAAACAAAAATTCAGGGTCCAGATACCTGTGTTTAAATGGGGGCAGCACTGGGTGTGTGTGGGGAGCTGCTGCTGGAGGGCTCCGGCCATGGACATTCCAGTCAGCTGACCGGGGACTGCTGCCAGGTGGCGCGGGCTGCGGTTGCTCCATCCGGCCAGCCAGGAACCGCTACCCAGAGGCCGGAGTAGTGGCTGATGTGTCTGTCCCTGGGGCCACTTCAGTAGCTGGCCCCAGAGCCAGCTGCTTGAGCATCCCTGGCGTCAGCCACTCTGGCCCCTGCAGAAGTCACGGAATCCGTGACTTCCGTCACCACCCTGACAGACAGAGAGCCCTAACTCTCATTAAACACCCTTTGAACTGTCTGTATATTCAGACTGTTTTCATGTCTGCCCTCCTCCCTTCAGCCTTCTCTTCTCTAGACTTAACTCCTTTGGAACATGCTTTGTTGAAAATGCTCTATGGGCTAGCAAGCTATTGAATTCACAGCTCCCAATGGGCAACTTCTCTGGTAGCTTCTTGTCTTGCTTTTAACTTCCTTTGTAATGCTCTTTGAGATCTTTAGCTGAATGTTACTTTAAAGGAGCTAAGTATAACTATTATTAATATTGGACGACGTAGCTGGGTGCCTAAATTCCTTTAAAAACCCAACCCATTGCTCCTGCAGGTTTCTATCAAAGCCAGAGCCAAGACGAGAACCTAGAGCACCTGAGTCAGAGGTTATGGACACACTGCAATTAAAAACACGTGGCTGGCACATGCCAGCTGACTTGAGCTTGCAGGATTCAGGCCAAGAGGTTGTTTAATTACGGTGTAGACATTTGGGTTTGGTCTGGAGCCTGGGCTCTAGGAACCTGTGAGGTGGGAGGGTCCCAGAGATTGGGTTGCCTGAATGTCTACACTTCAATTAAACAGCCCCTTTGCCCGAGTCAGCTGCCATGGGCCAGCCACGGAGGTCTAACTACAGTGTAGACATACAGTTAGCATGGTTCTAAGAGCACCTCTCTGTAATTCTTCCCTTCCTTTATGATTTGCTGTGCTACACTTATTCTATGAATTATTTTAATTCTCTGGCCTGTGTTATACAGGAAGTCAGATCGGATGACCCCTGAGGATCCTTCTGGCCTTGGAGTCTATGGCTCTAGGCAATCGCTGAATATTGGTTTTATTACTGTATCTCCAGGTGTTTCTCAAATGTGGAGATGAAGAAGGAAAACCAGAGCAGTGTCCAGGAATTCATCCTCCTGGGATTCCCCACTGCCCTGAAGGAAGTGCAGATCCTGCTCTTCCTCATCTTCCTCCTCATCTACATGCTGACGCTTGTGGAGAATGTGGTTATTATTGTGACGGTCCGGGTGAGCTACCCCCTCCACAAGCCTATGTACCTCTTCCTAAGCAGCCTCTCTTTCCTGGAGATCTGGTACATCACCGTCACAGTGCCTAAGATACTGCTCGACTTACTGAGAGGAAGCCAGCACATTTCCTTCCTGGGATGCATGGCCCAGCTCTACTTTTTCATTGCTCTGGCCTGCACCGAGTGTGTCCTTTTGGCTGTCATGGCCTATGACCGCTATGTGGCCATCTGTATCCCCTTGCGTTACTCGGCCATTATGACCCATGGGCTCTGCTTCTGCTTGGTGTCTGGGTCATGGGTGAGTGGCTTTACCGGCTCCATGCTCAAGGTCATCTTCATCTCCCACTTGACCTTCTGTGGCTCAGTCATCAATCACTTTTTCTGTGACATCTCACCTCTGCTAAACCTGGCCTGCACGGACATGTCATTGGTGGAGAGGGTGGACTTTATCCTGGCCTTGATCATGATCCTACTGCCACTTCTTGTGGTGGTGGCCTCTTATGCTTGCATAGTGGCCACCGTTGCACGGATCCCCATGGCTCAGGGCAGATGGAAAGCCTTCTCCACCTGCACCTCTCATCTGGTGGTGGTGATCATCTTCTACTCCACCACCCTCTTCACCTACGCCCGGCCCAGGGCCATGTATGCCTTTGACTCCAATAAGTTGGTGTCCATGCTCTACACGGTCATAGTACCCTTCATCAACCCCATCATTTACTGCCTGAGGAACCAGGATGTCAAAAAGGCCCTCAGAAAAATTATTAGGGGCAGAAGTAAACCAGAAAATAATGTTCCTGGGTCTCAGATAGGTTAATGGGGAATGGATGGGTCAGTTAATGGCTCCTGTTGGAGATCCCATGGGATAGATTAGAAGTTGGGTAACCCCCCTGGAGTCAATAGCTACCCTGCCTCTCCTAATAGTTCTCCAGCCCTATTCTTCACCCATTGGTCCTGGCTTTGTGAGGCATCAGCTTTATTTGGTAAAGACTCTGCCTCCCAATTGCAAGGGAACAGTGCTATATCTTTGTACAGCACGTAACAGAACAGGGGCTCAACGGGGCTGTGGCCTTGAAGTGTTCCCATAGTGGTGAATAAATGAATAAATAAATAATTGAGAGGGCCATATCTACATTTGATATAGAGTCAAGTCATCTATTAATCTGTGGTGTAGCTCCACTCATTTCAGAATTCAACAGATGGCAGTCTATCCCCATTGACACCAATCGAGCAATGCTTATTTATACCAGCTGGGGATCTGGCCCCATTGATGTCAATGGAGCCATATTGATTTACACCAGTGGGGGATCTGGCCCAGCATTTTTCGTTGTACTTCTGTTCTTATTGCTAGGCCTGAGAGTCTGGGAATCTGTTGGCCTTTAAGGCACCTTTATCCAGTTAAATTGAGATTTTCAAAGCTGCCAAAGGTACCTCGACATGCCTGAGAAACTCCTGGTGTAGCTTACACAGTCTGAAAGATCTGTGATCCTGACAACAGCCTCCCCCAGTGGTCCCATGGGCAGGGCTGGTGCTTCCATTAGGCGACCCAAGGCGGTCGCCTAGGGCGCCAGGATTCAGGGGTTGGTATTTTGTGCACTCCCCATGGGGTGCAGGGGAGCTTCCAGTTCCACTCCTGTCGCAGCGCCGAAGAAGGACCTTTTGCCAACATTCCACGAAAAACAGCAGTAGGCAATTGAGCAGCTCAATGACTGCTGCTGTCACCTGGGGCATTTCGGTGGAGGGTCCTTCTTCAGCAGCATGATGGGAGCGGAACTGGAAACTCCTGCGTGCCCTGTGGGGAGCGCACCAAATGCTGCCCCCCAAATTCTGCCTAGGGTGCCAGAAACCCTGGCATCGCTCCTGCCCATGGGATACAACCCTGCCTGGAATCGCTGTCTGCTGTAGACCCCAGCTCAAACCTTGTAAACAGGACCTCAGAAGGCAACGTTGCAGCTGTCATCCACCTTGCCTGCAGCTGGGATATTCTCTTGGCACTGAAAGGCAAGAATGTGGGTCTTCCTCCCTCAGTCTCTCTCATGGCTAGTCTTCTACAGACGGGTTAATTTCACCTATTATTGACTCTTAATTACCTGGGCAGCTCCGATCAGGATCTCCAGGAGCTAACCAAGGTATCTGGGTAGTTTGTGGAGCTCTACTCAGTTAACAAAGTGCCTGAGATTTCCCAGGGGATCAAAAAGAATCAGATGTCTAAATTCCATTGAAACTCAAAGGTTAGTGAGAACCCAAGGCCTATTGAAAATCCTGGTCAGCATCAACTTAAGTTCTTTATAAAATGTACTTATATTATAGCTCAATTGATGTAGCTTAACAAAGAGAAGGTTAAAGGGGGACTTAAGTGAAGTCTCTAAGTACCTCCAAGGGGAACAAATACTTAACAATGAGCTCTTCTATCTAGCAGAGACAGGTCTAACACCATTCAATGGCTGGAATTGAAGCTAGAGAAAGTCAGGATGGAAATAAGGTATACATTTTAAACAGTGGGATTAATTAACCATTGGAACAACTTACGAAGGATCATGGTGAATTCTCCATTATTGACAATTTTCAATGGTTTTTTTTTTATAAGCTCTACTCTAGGAATTATTTTGATGCAGTTCTCTTGCCTGTATTATCCAGGAGGTCAGACTGGAGGGTCACAATGGTCCCTTCTGGCCTTGGAATCTATGAATTTATAAATTGCATATTGTTAGGATGGAAGAAAAAATAATTATGAAAATGTTTACTAAGGAATGCTTCTACATGGCTGACAATTGCATGATCACCAAAGCTTTGGAGGCATGATAATATTGCAAGTGATGGACATGAACTGACTACCCAGTCACACCACCTTATGGACATAGCTAAGGAAGGATCTGGAAGGTGCTTGATCTGCAAGGAGGCCACGTCTTTTGGGAATTTGCGATGATGATGATGATGATGATGATGATGATTGATGATGATGATGATGATAAATTGCATGTGCACCTTCATATTTTTCCAGGTTTGCTAAATAAATAAGAATATAAATAAACAAATATTAGCCGCATACATTATTATGTTTTCCCAGTTGAAAAACAGAGCAGGTAGCACAAAGAAGCACACGAACACACATCCATACCAAACACATAGCACACAAAATAAACACAACCAAATACCAGCACATAAAAATCCTCCAAACCCCAATAGAAGAGGAAAGCATAAAACGTAAGAGAAACACAAACTTAACCAAAGCAAACATATAATATAAACAGAAAGCAAAACCACAATCAAACACACAAGGACACATAAAGTAAAATAAAGTAATCAAATGAAACCAAGAACAAACATAAAAACAAAAGAACTGAAAAAACAGCTAAATGCAAAGAAACAAGGTGGGTGGAGTCATATCTTTTATTGGACCAAGTTCTGCTGGTGAAAGAGACAAGCTTTTGAGCTACACAGAAGTCTCAGACACATACCAAATACAAACTGCAAACACACATATAGATCAAACAAACAAAGAAAGAAACAAAAACAAAATGAAAAGCAAGTTCACAAAACCCGGCACACGCCCCGGCACTACGCGCACGCATATGCGCAAAAGTGCAAGCAGAAATACAGACAACCCAAACACATACCACCAACACAAACACTAAACAATATCCACAAAAGTCAAAACACAAATATATCCTACATATCACACAGATGGAAAAGCACTTAATGTCACCACGATGTCAACTACAAAACCTGCAAGTTGTGGTTATGTTGTCCCTGCCTGGAAAAGTAAATGAAAATTAGGCCCATTGACTTCTAGTTAAGTTACTCCAGGTAAAGAAGAGAAGCAATCAGGACTTTGACTAAAATGGTGTTACTCTGTATTTAAAACTCTTTAAAGGAGGAGAATCAAGTCCATTGCCATGCTGCACTTCTGCTTGTTTATACAATGGTGTGTGAAAGCTGACTCAAACCCACTACTAGTTGTGTTTACATCTCTGGACTGTCCCTCTTGGGCTGTCTTGGTTTTGTACATGCTGTACATCCTTATGTGTTTGGACAATGAATAATTTTGGATTAACCCATAACATAAGACTGGGATTTTCAAAGGTGCCTAGTGGGAGGGGGGGGGGGGGGGGGGGTAGGGTGCTGAAACTCATTTGAAATTCAGCTTGGTAGTGGGATACCTGTCTTTCACAGACTACTTTAAAGTTCCAGCATAAAATATCTGGTAGTCGTTTCTAGTGCTGTCTCTCTGTACAGAGAATGTGGAAATGCCACCGTTTGCCCAGATGCTCTGGAGGAAAACATAAGAATAAACAATTGCCTAGGGATTTGCAAAGGAATTTTGGAAATTAGGGCTCAATTCCATCTGAGGGTGCCTAACTCCCTTAAGTGCCTTTGAGAATCCCAGCCTTTTAAAGTTGGGCTCATTTCAGAGTTGAACATGGGACCTGTTGTAATAATTAGACCTACAAATTTACCCTAATTGTGAGCTCAACTGTAAAAAGTATGTGAAAGATCATAAGATATCACAATAACCTCTAACAACAATGGGGAAAGGTTGATGGGAAAAGGCCTCCTCTTGAAACTCAGCGACTGTTTTAAGACTATCCCCGGTAAACAAAAAAAGTGTGGAAACTCATGAAACAAAATTGGTATGTCAGAAATGAGGCCTGGCTGGTAGGAAAAACAATGAAGGGATGCTGTATTCCACCCTTCACTCCCTTTTGGGGTGCTTCAAAAAAGAAACTTTGGGGGAAAATGGCTACTGGAATGAGCTTTTCTGTCATGGCTGCAAGCCCATGGACAGTTATTGCCATCTTTGATACCACCTTGGAGACTGTCAAACAAAGTTTGTTTTTTTCTCCTTCTAAAAGCTCTCTCCAGCTCAAGGGAAAGGGAACAAGGGATGATGTTTCAATGAAAAGTTTATTTAATCCATTATATTTCAAAGACTTTAAATGTTTCTCCTCCTTTCCTGTACCTTTCATAAAAGGTCAAAGGGGTTTTTAATGGGGTGTTTGCCATGGCACAGAGCAAGCTGAGGTCTCTGTATATCAAACCTTGTTTAACATGTTTAATGTTGGACAGTGACTGAGTTATGTTAACACCTTCGGCCCATTTATTCCATTTAAATTAAAACAACAGACTCCTTAAGACCCAAAGTGAGCCTCATATACCTACATTATGTTGACATTTAAAGACAATGAGAAAACAGAAAACAATCCATCAGTAGATGACCTTGGTGCTGCGATGTCCTGGGAAGGATATCCATCTCTCAATCCACCATCCGAAGGACTTAAGGCTACGATTTTCAAGGAGTAGAAGGGAAGGAGGGCCCAAATCAACAATGAAATAGATTTAGGCACCTAGGGCCAGATATGTAAAGGTATTTAGCTGCCTAACTGCCAACATCATGGGAGTTAGGCACTTGGGCTAGATTCACAAAGGGACTTAGTCACTTAACAGCTACTTTAGGTGCCTAATTCCCAGATTTAGGCATCACTGGTATTCACAAAACCCCTGCTCAGCTGCCACCAAACCCTGTAAGTGCCTAACATCACTCGACACCTAAATGTTTGCTGTAAAAGTTTCTCAGGCCCCTATGTTTCTGCCTCTGGACATACTCATTGCTGCACGGTAGATGTCCAAGAGCCTAGAGGCCCAGTGTGTTACACAGCCTGGGGACAACATGGGTTTCCTCCACCCCTATCTTGCTCTGATGTTCTAGGTGTGCTCTGAGGACACCAAAGTCCACACATAGCAGCAGCCTTGCCTCCTAAATGTTAGCCCAGCGACCAGGTTGCTCACCATAACAGATACTACAATCACATGCAATGTCTCTGAGGAAATACATGTCATTATGTTTATGTTTCACGGTGGGGCAGGGATTGTATGGACATTGCGTTCTACTCCATGGGGAAGGGTTACCGAAGGTCCGTCGGTGAGTGGGGCATAGATAAGGAGAATCATGCACATTGTAAACACCTCCAGAGAGATGCCACCACCAGAGGTGATTGCATATATGGTTCGAGCTGGATTTCCAGAGATGAAGAAACCAAACAAAAAGCTATTAGCTTAAAAGGATGCATTTAAACTGATTCAGGGCCTTCTTTCTGGTCCAGAAAACGGACAGCACCTTCTGTCCTACAGGGTCCCCAACGGTTGCAGAAGGGTTGGAAAGAAGTTGGCCTGCTAGGGCCTGATAAGAGTGATGGGTGACTCCTGTTATGTTTTGTGTGGGTTTCAATCTGTTTATTGTTTTTATTGTAGTTTCTCTGTAATACTTTTGCCTTCAGATTAAAGGTACTTGCCTAGAGAGAGATGGGTGGTAGCTGCCAATACATCATTCCGAGCCCTCGGAGAGAAAGCAAAGCACTGGCTGTGGCAGTCCGACAGACTGGGGATATCACAGGGGAAGGCAGGGAGCTCTTCAACCTTAAAGCCTTCTGTTCAGAAGGTTGTGGGACAAGGATCCTGACCACAGACAGGTGGCAGGTAGACCCTGACTGGGCACTTGTGGGGGGGGACAATACAGCTGCTGTTCCCCTGAAACTGACACCTATTTGGGAGACCACTGATTCAAGGCCCACCTCTTCCTGATGGAGAGAAGGGATTTGTTGGTGGCTCAGTCACCTGCCAGATGAGTGTGCTAACCACTGGGCTACGGGACAATCTGATGTGCAGCTTCCTCAATTGCTTCCTCAATTGCTATTGTTGAAACTGTTCTACTTCAACTAAATAATTCATCAATGGGCCAACGAGCGAGCGAGAGACTGTGAGCATGAGACAGACTCTGCAGCCTGGTGTTTGGAGCATTCTCCTGGGCAGTGGGAGACCAAGGATCTAGTCCTCCTGCACTGAGGTTGCTTTAATTATCCACAGTGGAGCAGCTTTCACAGGAGAGGCTGGGGTCTCCATGTCAGAATAGCCCTTAGCCCAGAGGTTAGGGCCCTCATGTGACAATTAGCAGATCCCTCATCAGGGAGCTGGTCTCGTCCTGACTTCTTGCCAAACTGGCATAGATGCCTAACTCTGGGAGACAGTTCATGGCTGAGAATCCCAAACAGGGATAGGTGCCTCCCTGCAGCCTGGATTAAGACATCACACTCTCCAAGTGGTGCAGGGTTTAGCACTCACCCCTCTCCTGGCATCTCCCTCTGGCTAGCTTAGATGGCTCCCTGCCTAGCATACTGGCTCTTGTGGATCCCATTCTGAGATGCTTCTCTCTCCCCATTCATTGTAGAGGGAACCTGGGTACCCAACTCAGTCTTTGTGAATCCCAATGATTTTTGAGGCACCTAATTTCCTTTGTGAATCTAGCCACAGGTTCCTATCTCCAGGTTTTGGGATCTAAATCCTTTGAAAACCTGGTCATTAGGCATTTTTGAAAATGTGACTTAAGTCTACAGGATACATTCTCTCTCTCTCTCCCCCTTATCTCTCTGTGTACAGTCAGATTTTCAATGAACATAAATTTCAATGGGAGCTGAGCACCTAAATCCCTTAATCACCTTTGAAAATCCCAGACCTAATCACTAGGACCTAATCCTTTCAAGCACTGCATCTATCTACCCTTCCTCCTTGATTTATATTCTTCTATACTTCTCTCATCTATTTGTCAATCTGCACTTCTGTTATCCATCTGGCATCCATTTGTCTGCCCAGTGTCTGCCTACCTGTGCCTTACACACCTGCTCACAATCACACTATTCTATCTTGGTTTCATTTCAACTTCTGCTTCTTGCTTCTCTCAGAAGCTGTTTTCCCCCTTATTATTACTAAAGTAGCACCTAAAGGCTCCACACAAGATCAACTCACAATTTGCCAGGAGCTGTATATACAGGACAAGGAGGTCATGGAGAGTATATAACCTAAATAGACAAGGCAGACAAAGGGTCAGACAGAAAACAACCTGCTGAAGGTAGCACAGCAGATCAGTGAGAGAACATAGGATAGGACATAAGTCTTCTAATACATGACCTCCTCCACTAGATCACACTAGCCATCAGAGGCTGATTTCTCTGGACTGATGAACATTGTGACTAGGAGGGTGAGATGATATTTGTTTATCTTGTGTGATTGCTTCCGTTGGGAGAAGTAATGATAATTTACAGACCAAATCTCACGGGACAGAGAAGGGCTGATAATGTGCTAGCTACACCTGCATCAGCATGAGGCAAAGAACACTGCCAGTTCTTTACATTCTCTCTGCACTTTAAACACTCCAAGCTACATAAAGTTGTTGGGAAGAGTCATATCCATTAAGGGCAAGTCAATTTTTACTCTGATTGTTATCTTTATAAGCCAGAGGGTGTTTTCCCATGGAATACTGAGTAGTGTTTTACAGAATGAGTCATGGAGCTGATGAAAAGTATTTCATTAAAGTGTGTCTTCTTTCTCAACACTTCCCTGTTTAAAGGAACCCTTTATGGGAAAATTGGCAACTTTGACAGCCTTCTTAGAAAAAATTCCAAAAGGTATCACATTCCGGGAGGTGTAAGGGAAGCATTTTAGAAATGTATACATAGATGACATATATATGTGGAGAATGTCTAGTTACTAGGATGCTGAGTGCATTAAAATAGAGATTAGACAGTGCGAGGAATAATGAGTGGAGAGAGAGAGATTTTGATGATGATGACTGTACAGTCTGTAGATCGATCTATCTATCTATCTATCTAGTTGCTTACTTGTCCCTCACCACATATCCTTTAGAGGTCTTTCTGAAATTTCTTATTTTGTACAAATTGGTTAAGAGATGGAATTAAAAGCTCAGTCAAAATATAATTAGCTCAGATTCTTCAAATGAAATTAAATGAATTTTGATCATTTATTTAAGAAGTGTCATACAGATCACAGTAAGACAATCCACTCTCTTTAGTACATGTCACATAATGGAGGTCCAGCCCAAGTTCAAATGCCTGCACAGCTGGTTTTTGGCACCGTCACATGAGCCTATGTCTGCAGATCGAAACTCTGAAACTTGCTGCTGCAGGTTTGGGTTTGTCTGTTTTCTTTCGCCATGTGAACATACCTATTGAATCCAACTAGCAACTTGATTGACTGAGTAATGACTGAGTAAAAGGTTGGTACAGGTATCCAGTGTAAGGTAATATTTTGGATCCTTGCATTCCTTTACTCCCTCACTCCCTGGATGCAAATCTGTCTTTTCTATTAATTTTAGTAACTCCTAGAGTACAGCTTGTTCTGGTCTCCATTGTAATAGGATCTGTACGAACATATAGACAATTATCACTGTTGTTTTTATGCTACAATATTTATGCTACAATAGTGCCTAGAGAAGATTCCTTTTTTTCAGTCCAAATCTTTAAGTAATGACCTGTGTACTGGTTTCATCATCTTTCATCATATTCTGCACCGGTGTTGACATGAGCACAAAGGGCATCCAGTATTATTAGTAGTTTTGCTTTTCAAATATGCATAAGGGCCAGATTCTCAAAGGTATTTAGGGAACTAAAGATGCAGCTAGGCACCGAGTGGGGTTTTAAAAACCACCTAAGCAGGTTAGGTGTCAAACTCACGTAGGTAATTTAGGAGCACAAATGCTATTGAATTTCAATGAAATTTTTAATAGTAAGTCACTTAACCACTTTTGAAAATCTCACTGATTAGCACTAGAATTATCTGTAGTGTGAAGAAGATTGCCAATAAAATGTAAAAAGGTATTGGGAGAGAGAAAGAAATGTGGAATTAGATCAGCAGATAGGTTGCTCAGTTGATAGATGTGTGTATAAGGGGGTAAATCAATTGATCGATAGATAATATACTGATAACCACTAGTAGTAAATATGTTGTTGTTCTGATTATCTATTTATCTATTACAGAGCTGGCTGTTAGACATGGAGATGAGAAATCAAACCAGTGACACAGAATTCATTCTCCTAGGGTTCCCCGTAGCTCCTCATCTGCAGCTCCTCTTCCTCATGAGCTTTCTCATTGCCTACATCTTAGTAGTGCTGGAAAATGTCATCATGATCATCATGATGATCCGGGTGAACTGTCACCTCCACTGCCCCACGTACTTCTTCCTAAGTAGCCTGTCCTTCCTGGAAATCTTGTACGTTACAGTCACCATGCCGAAGACTATGGTCAACTTCGTGTCAGGGAGCAAACGCATTTCCTTCATAGGCTGTTTGACACAGCTCTATTTCTTCCTCGGCTTGGGGAACACTGAGTGCATACTTCTAGCCGTCATGGCCTATGACCGGTATGTTGCCATCTGCAACCCAGTTCATTACCCAGCCATTGTGAGCCAGGATTTATGTATCCACCTGGCAGCTGGGTCCTGGCTCTGCGGCTTCTTCATCTTTGCATGGAAGGTGTTTCTTATATCTCAACTGATGTACTGTGGTCCCAATGTCATCAACCATTTCTTCTGTGACGTGTCCCCCCTCTTGAACTTAACCTGCACAGACATGATCCAGGCAGCACTGGCAGATTTTGTTGCTGACCTGTTTATCTTGCTGATTCCCCTCTCTGTAATAATCCTTTCCTATGCTTATATCATCTCCACCATTCTCCACATCCCTTCCACACAGGGCCATCAGAAAGCATTCTCCACTTGCACGTCACACCTCAGTGTGGTTGTTATCTTCTATGCTGCCAGCATTTTCATCTACATTCGGCCCCAGGGCCTTCCATCCCACAACACCAACAAAATTGTTTCTGCTCTCTATGCCATTGTTCCCCTTTTCAACCCCATCATCTATTGTCTGAGGAACAAGGAGGTCAAAGAGGCCCTGAAGAAGACTTTAAACAGCAAAGGAGTTCAGCTACAGAAACATCAGTACACTTAGTTAGAAATGGAGGGCACAGGAAGGAAGAAAATGGAAACAAAACAAAATTGAACTTGACACAGGGATCGCTGGGTAAAAACTTCTGGTCTGCGTTACATCACAGGTCAAACTAGATGATCGTGATGGGCCAATCTGGCCTTAAAATCTCAGAATCTATTAAAGCCTATCAGTATGAGCAGAACTTCAACTTGAGCATGCACTAGCACCATCAAGTCCTTGTGTTCTCTGGGGACTCAGCAACCCATGCATTGTTCCCATGTACCTAGCCTACAATTCCGACATAGTTTGTTCCAACATCCCCTTCCCTTCCCACCATTTCACAGTTTCTTAACCTCAGCTTCATTCTGCACCTGTCCCTCATGTTTTCCTTCCAGACATTTTCCCTGTTCTGTCCATGTGTTCCTTCTCCCTTCCCTTGTCTTTCCATTTCCCTAATACTCTCCTAATTTAACTAACCAAAGGGAGAAAGAAATGGTGCCACTCACATGACATTTGTTGCCATCCTATTGATTGATTTGCTTGTGTTTTCTTTAGATTGCGAGGGACTTTCTACTGATCTGTGTTTATGCAGAACTGAACACAACGGGGTCCTGATCTTGGTTGATCCGTGGATGCTACCATAATAAACATGATTAATGATAAATAATAAAACAAAGGATTTTTTTGTATTTTTGTCTAAATGTTCTGTTTTTTCAACCAAAAAATGTGAAACTGGAAATTTTTTTTAATATAAAAAACTAGTTTTTCAATTAAAAATAAGATATTTCCAAAAAAAATGAAAATTTTACCCGATAAGTTATTTTACTGCAAATAATTTTAGAAAATTGAACATTTCCTGGTTTTGGTCTTTCTTCTTGAGCAAAGTCCCCCAAAATTTCACTGGAAAGTATTAAAAAACATTTCTAGTGAAAAATAATTGGCATTTTTCAACCAGCTCTAGCAAGCAACATCATGTGGCCTGAGCTATCAATGAAAGCTACCAATGATATGTCGTACATCGATATAAAATTCTCATATTGTCTACAGACCTCAAATTACCCATGGGAATTATTTTGTGAAACATGAATAAGTACGAGCAAATGGCAAGATGTAACCATATATACATACATTAAGTAAATTATTATTTTTTAAAAAATGTTAATCTTTGTCATGGGTGCACAGGATTGGTGCTCTGGAACAGCTCTCAATCAGTTTCAGTCAGTACCCTCTTCAGTGTGACAACTCCACATGGTGCACTTTCACTAGAGTAAGCCTCCTTGGCTTCAGTGCCTCCTGGGACAGACCTCAGAGTGTGAAGAACCCCTTTTCCATACTGTGGGCTCCCCCTAGGCAGTCCACCAGGATAGGGCAGTTGGGGAAGCTTACACTCCCCCAAAGGGGCCATGCATCCCAACTTCTGCAGTCAGCAGTGACTCCCAGCCAGCACTGTAAAACAGAAGGTTTATTAGTTGTCTGGAAAACAGTGTAGGAAAGTTCTTCATTAGCACAAAAGCCAGAAAGTTACAGTAAAACTCATCTTCGGTAGACCCAGAGCCCCCTGGCTCCCCCTTACAGCCCCAAAAACTAGACGATGGATTCACTTTTAACAGCCTGCCCCCAGTCATGTCCACTTGTCCCTCCATCCTTTGTTCAGTTTCCCAGGCAAAACTTGTCACCTGGCCTCTACCTCTCTCTCTCACACACTCTCTCTTTTTCTTCTCCAACATGTCGTACCTGACTGGTTTCTTATAGAAGTTGTCCCTCTCTCCCCAGTCATCAGTTGCTAAATTACAAAATATGAGGCCATTGTCTGGGGTTCTGGCAGCTAGACCACAGTCAGACCCAATCTTCTAAAAGTTTCTGCAAAGATTAAACTCCGTTATCCCACTGCCTGGTTAATCATGCAACACATAAGGGAAGTTGAAGGATGCACACAATATTCATACAAATCATTAAGAACTCCCCCACACTTCATCACAATCTCTAATTAATATTAGGACTTATTATTCCATTTATTGAAAAGTCCCATCTGGACACATGAGAGACTCTATGATCAGTCTAGATGACAGGTTTCATGGAGGTATTATGGTTTTCAGGATAAGGCACTGGACTAAGAGTAGGAAAGTCAATGAGAGTTGAGTGTCTATTCTTCCAGTGGATGCACAGTTGCTATAGCCATGTCAGTCCCAAGATATTAGAGAGAAAAGGTGAGTGAGGTAATAGCTTTTAATGGACCAACTCCTTGTTTCTATCTCCAACAGACGTTGGTCCAATAAAATATATTACCTCACCCACCTTATTCCTCTTGGGCTTTTTTTAGAAAATCCCAGTCAGAATATTTTGGCTGGACCTTTAAGCAGGCACAGGTGGATTTCAGAACCAGGTTACTTCAGTTGCGACCAGATAGGCAACAATATTTTATCTATGCTACCTGAGGGAATGATGGAGATCATTCAGCCTCAGGTTTTCTTCCCTGGACCACATCAGGAAGAGATTTATGTAGGTGTTCAGTGATGGCCTAACACTGTTTCAGTGTTAAAGCCTTCATAGGTCATGATGGGAGCCGAGTTGGGCAATTTGAAATGCTATCTTTAGGCATGGAATTTCAATGCCCCCTGTGGATTTTGATGTGAGTGTGTCATGCACTGTAGCACTGTGGCAGTTATAGGAGCAGAACAACTCAGTGATACCCAGTTGAACTTATTCACCAGGGCAGGACATAACCAGTAGTGCAACGGGAAATGTAGAGTTGCAGGACTCTGTCTCTCAACTTGTCTAGCTGCCTATTGTCATATATACCCCTCCGTCTATCTATGTAGGCTGAGATTTCAGTGCAACTGAAGGTATTATATTGGCCTATTCTCACTCATTTAAACAAGAATTGGGTGTCTAAATGCCCATGAGGGATTGAAATTCTTCTCCTTAATGTGTCTATGAAGTCTATCATCAATTCTTTAGTGGGGAGGGGTCGCTCAGTGACTTGAGCATTGGCCTGCTAAACCCATAGCTGTGAGTTCAATCCTTGAGGGGGCCACTTAGGGATGTGGTGTGAAATCAGTAGTTGGTCCTGCTAGTGAAGGCAGCAGGCTGGACTCAATGTCCTTTCCAGTTCTATGCAATAGGTATATCTGCATATATCATTATTTATTCATCTGTCTAACCATGCCATTGATTTTTCTGCCCCTCCTTCTGTCCACTAACTGTCTAATAATCTCTATTTAGCATCTATATATTGGTCAAGGTACACATTTGTAATGTGCCCAGTCACACTGTTTTTTAGGCAGTGATTCTCTTCTTGCTTACCCTGGTATAAATCAGGAGTAACTGCATATGAGTCAATGAGTTTGAACCTTCGCTCGCTCACCTCAGAGTAAAGCAGGAGTAACTTCTTTGAAATAACACGGGGTGCTTTTCCTCTCACTCACCTCTGTGTAAATCAGGAGTAACTGTAATGGACTTAGAGCTGGCTGAACATTTTTCATATTTTTTTTCCACCAAGAAATGAGGTTTCATCAAAAATAAACTTTTTCAAATGAAAATGTCATTTCAGAATATTTTTTAAAAAGTTTTTCTACAGGATATTCCTATATGAAACAACATTTGTTCTATTTAATTATGAGCTGAACATTTTCATTTTGTTTCACTTTTTGTACATTTTGGATTTTTTAAAGCCCACCTTTTTATTTTTTAAGTACTAAATCCATTTTTAGGTTTTGTTTTGTTTGTTTGCTCCTTTTTCCTTTTATTTTTCTTCTCTTTTTCTGCTTGGTAACTTCTCAAAACTTCTACAACTTTGGAAAAGTTACTGAGCAGCAATAGGAACAATGAAACTGGATAATGCTACCACTCTGTAACTTTTGCAAAGCTGAGGAAATTTTGAAGTCAGTCTAGTTACAGCATTGTGAAACTGAGTGAGGAGAGAGACAAAGTGGGTGAGGGAATATCTTTTATAGCAGTGGTCTCCAAACATTTTTGATCATGCAACACTATCAGTAAAAACATTTTGAGCATGCACCCCCAATATAAGTATATTTATTTATGTATAAATTATATACATTTACTACTATACTAATATATTAGGTACTTTATAAAACATACAGAAATAGAAATAAGAAAAGGATGAGATAAAGATGAAATAAACAATATTTTTAAAAAAATAATTTTATGGTATTTTATTTATTAACAGTACAAAAATCTTTTTGCTTTCACAAAAATATTATTAATAATATTTTTAGTGAGAGCCATGTGATTGAATATGCTTCATTATTTCTGGAAATCTTGGTTTAACACTTTATGATGCAGCGATTTGAAGGTCTGGATTAGGGTTAGGGTGAGGGAAGGGGCTCAGGGTGGGGTGCGGGATCTGGGAGGGAATTAGGGTGCAGAAGGGCACTTAGGGTGAGGGTACAGGAGGACGCTCAGGGCTGGGGCAAGCAGGAGGCGCAGAGCACTTCCCTGGGGCAGCTCCTGTTTGGTGCAGGGAGTGCAGATGGCTCTGTGCAGTGTGACACTACCCCCATGGCCACGATTCTGGGAGTCACCCCGCCCCGCAGGCAGGGCCACCCAGAACACAGGGGCTTTAGGGACTGCAGGGCCCTAGGCTAAGGGGACCCCAGGGCCCTGGCCTGTAGCTATAAAGCCCTTTTTGGAATGTGGCCCCACGAGCATGAGCCGGAGGACTCAGGAGGAACAGGGACAGCCTCACAGCCAGCAGCCAGAGAGAAGTGCCACTTTCCCCTTCAAAGCACCGCTTCACTGCGGTTGCTGGCTGTGCAGCTGCCCCTGCTCCTCCATGGCCCAGAGGACTCAGGGCCACATTCTGAAAGGCACTTTAGAGCTGCACGCCAGGACTCTGGGGCCCCTTTAGCCCAGATCCCTGCAGCCCCTAAAGCCCCTGCATTCCAGGTGTCCCTGCCTGCGGGGGAGGAGGAGGCAGCTTCCCTGCTCACTCACTCCTCCAGGCGCCGTTCCCCCACCCCCATGGCAGCGCTCCTCCTGCTGTGCCCCCCAATGGATCATCTTGCGCACCCCACTTTGGAGACCACTGTTTTATAGGATCAACTTCTGTAGGCGAAAGAGGCAAGCTCTTGTCTCTTTCACAAACAGAAGTTGGTCCAACAAAAAGATATTACCTCACTCACTTTGTCTTTCTCATATCCTGGAACATGGCTATAGCAACACTGCAAACATTTGAGGAAAATCTGATCTTACTTATTTGATTTTTAGCTTATCTCAGAAGCCTTTAGTGGTTCCTATTCATGAGCTCACTGAGAAAACTCATGGAAAAAATGTGTTTGTTCTTTGTGTGATTGCTTCCATTGGGACGCAGGTGAAATTTTTAGATCAATTCTCAAGGGACACTGAAGGTAAATAAAGAGGCACATAAATACCTGTACCAGCATATTTCATGTAGCCAGAACTAAACTCTGCTCTTCACATCTTCTCTGCTATCCAGCTACTCCAAGTTTGATTAGGGCTGCATACACAGAAGTGGCTTGAACTTTGCTCTGATAATACACAAGGTTAAGGCAAGTTTTCCTTCTATTGCAAAGGGGTATTTCTGAAGTGTTCCCCATTTTGTTTCTGAAATGTAAATCTGGATTAGTCCTATATTGAAAGTATGTACGGATCTATTTATCCATACATAATTTTAAATAAGCTGGGATTCTTGAAAGGACCTAGGGAATTAGAGGTCTGCAGTCCATGGAAAGCCTATGGAAGTTTGATGCTCACTTACATGTAGTGCTGTTGTAGCCGTGTTGGTCACAGGATATTAGAGAGACAAGGTGGGTGAGGTAATATTTGTATTAGACCAGCTTCTGTTGGGAAGAGAGATTTTGGATTTACACAGAGCTCTTTTGCAGGTCTGGGAAAGGTACTCTGAACATCACTGTGAAATTCAAAGTGGAACAGATTGTTGGGCATAAGAAGTTAATACGTATTTCAAGGGACCCTTCAAGGTGAAGTGGCCCATTAACACGCCTCCAGTCATAGGGGGAGAAGGAAGTGGAAGCAGGAAAGTCCATCTGGGGGTGGTTGCTAGTGAATTACAGATTGTTGTAAATCCAGTATCTGTATTCTTCCAATGATTTTTAGTTATGAATTTAAGCTCTCGGCTAGTCTTTTGAAAAGACTAAATAGAGACACTAAATTTATGGCTTATTACATCAATCTATAACCCACTAATCCCCTTTCCAGCTGTCTTGTCCCTCCTTACTTCCCCCTAGTGACTGGAAGGGTGTTCACAAGCCACTTCACCTTGACTGGTCTCTTGAAATACATGTTAACTACTTATGCTAAACAATCTGTTCCACTTTGCATTTAGCTGTGACACTCAGAGTATCTTTCTCAGACCTGAAGATGAGCTCCCTGTAAGTTCAAAAGCTTGTCTCTCTTACTAACAGAAACAGGTCCAATAAAAGATATTACCTAACATACCTTGTCTCTCTAACTCACTCATACGCCTTTGAAAGTTAGAGACATAATGTATATATGTTCATCTCTATACATGCTCTTAATGAAGATATCTTTAGATAATAGTCCATATATATTTAGGCTTGGAAGGATTAGATTTTTATTGTTTAATATTGGAAAATAAAGATTTCATCACACACACACACAAAATGAAAAAAAAATATTTCCATTGATAGTAATTGAAATTTAAAGATAAGCAAAGTAATAAAAAAAAGCTACTTGCGATCTTATGAGAGTGTGACTTAAAGATATTTACTTTGTATATTTTGACACATGATGTCGACTATTTGTGTTTCAGTGGTTATAAAACTTTCATTTTTTGAATCTCAGTGTCTTCTGCCATTAAATAATTATTGCCTGACACTTTTTGTCTGACCTCACTCATAATTTTCTGCAACTGTAAACAGTTTAATTGATAAATATAAAATAAAGAAATGCTTAACATCCATAATTTTGTGCAACTGTGAGCATTTAAACTGATAAACATTGGAAAAATACTTAAAAATAAACATTGACATTATTTCTCAAGGAGATAAAAAATAAAGATTGAAGTCAGAGACACTGGATTTATGGCTTATTACAACAATCTGTAAACCACTAATGTTGAATGGCCCCTTACCATCTGTGTTAACTACTTATGCAGAACAATCTGTTCCATGTTGCATTTTGCTATGATACTGGGAATATCTTTCCGAGACCTGAAGAAGAGATCTGTGTGGCTCAAAAGCTTGTCTGTATCTCACCAACAGAAGTTGGTCCAATGAAAGATATTACCTCCCCCATCTTATCTATGTAATGGAGAAAGAGAGGAAGAGTGTCGTGCTTTGTCTGCGATCTTTAAAGGAACCCAAGGGAATAATTTTTGTATTATCCAGTGTTTCTAATAGCAGCAGCAATTAGTAGTTGATGACCAGATTCTCCTTTCAGCCATCAAAGTGTAAATCAGGAGTGTAAATCTAATGTGTCTTATTTGCCTCTCATTTACCCCAAAGTAAATCAGAAGTAAATCTATTGAAATTAGTGGTGGCCAAGATAAGCAGTAGCTGACTGTGCATAGTAGAAGTCATTAATTGTGTTTAAAATGAGTTGTGTTGTCATTGGTCCCCATTCCAAAATCTACTCATTGCACTTTTGCAACTGGGGTTTGTAATGTGGAGACTTGGTCCCATATCAACAAGAAGGAAGCTCACCAATCTATTTCTCACACACAATTGGATACAAATCTTAGACAAGTAGAAGCACTGAAGATAAGAAAGGAAGTGTTATGCTGTGTTTTGTTTTTTAAAAAAAGATTGTGGAGATGATCTATCTATCTATCTATCTATCTATCTATCTATCTATCTATCTATCTATCTATCTATTTAAACCGTGGTATCTAAGGGGAAAAAATGACTGGGCAGATTGATGTATGAGGGATTAGTTTGTTAGCAAATGAACCAGTCTCCCCATGACTCTTTGTATATAAGACCCCATGAAATTCTGTGCACAAACCCAAAGTATTTTGTCTCCATCCTTCTAGTTTTTGTTTCTCTATTTCTAGGCACTCTGTACTTAGATTGAATTTAGCATATGATCAAATGATGGAATGTACATAAGATTTTTCTCTGACCTGATTGACCAGTGGAGAATGTGTCCAGATGTCAAGGTAGGGATTACTTGTGATTGATGAGAGACATTTGGTATTGCAAATGTCTTCAGTGGTGGATGAGATAATGACCCATTAAGAGATGATTTTAGCTCGTTAGGAATTACTTATTGCCACTGGTCTTTTCTATGATAAGGACTTGGTTACAGATATTTTTAGCTTATTGATTAGATACTAGTGCATGGGATGGTGCATCCATCCAGTTTCCTATATGCAAGTATTCTATTAATGAATCCTCTCCTTTAAATATTCACAGATTCAAGTTTTGGATACAATTCCATTGAAAGAAATGTCTCACCTTGTTGCATGTTGACACCTCAATGAAATGTAAGTGCAGTCCTTATGGGTGTCTGGAATTTTCAAAGGAGTCTAAAGGAGGAGGTATCCATTATCATGGCAATCGTCCTACCTAGCCAAATGACTTACATTGCTTAGGTGGGAGAGCAGACTCACTCCATGCATAGAAGTCTGGCCCAGTGACTCGGCTGAGCTGGAACCTAAAGAGAGGGTAACATATTGGAAATGAGGGACCTCAGCAAAAATTGAGAAAAACTGGCCCAACTTTCTAGAAACTTTTGTTTAATCCCTAGTGGATGGAAACTGGGATGTTCCCCTCCGGTCACACATACACACACACATACACTGAACCCCCCAAGGTGTCCAGGGGTGATGGCATGCTATCTGCAGTCATGTAGGGAAGTTTCCAGATACTATGAATTTTTGAATATCTGGGGCAGGACTGAGGGGGAACCAGGCAGGGTCAGAACATGCACTGCTTTGCACGTCGATGGAAAATTTGAGAGTGCTGCATGCGGAGGTCTCTGTGCATCCTAGCAACATGCCAGCATTTTCCTCTCTTTCCATTCCTTTCCATTTTTGTTCTTTTGTCTTTTTTTCACCCATTATTTATGAAAGAAAAAAAATCAGTTATACATAACTCCTTGAGAAGCGTTTCTAACTCCTTTAGGATACTCTGAGATAGATAGATAGATAGATAATCAAAGGAGCCCAAAGGAGTTGTATAGATAAAGTTTATATATATAAAGGGAGCCTATAGGAGTTAGATGCCAATTCAATGGGAACTGTGTGCCTAACTCCCTTAGGTTTCTATAACAATATCAGTTTTTTATTGCAACTCCACCACACACAACTACATTCACATTGTCAGTTTGTTTGATCTTCATCCTAAAAGGTTATTTTATTTCCAATTTGTGGAACATGCTGGGATTTTCAAAGGAGTCTTATGGACTTAGGTTCTTGAATGTCTTCAAAACCACCTAGGTGATTTAGGAACCTCCATCCTATAGCAAAGGTCATTGAGGAGTATATTGACAAAGGTGCTTAGACATTGTGACAATGAACACCTAGTTGGTAAGTGTCTAGGAAATCACACACTACTAGTCACAAAGCCTGTGGTCGGCACCCAGGCTCCCTATGCAATGAAAGGGGAGAATCAGATGTCTTAGGTTATGATTCCCAAAGCCACCGCATTAGCCAGAGAAGAGCCTAAGCTAGCCAATGGGAGATGCTGATGAGAGGGGTGTATGCTAGTCCCACCCCTCTCTCTGAGCTAAGTGACTAAATCTAGGCCACAGGGAAGCACCTGTTTCTGCTTAGCAATTCTCAGCTATGATCCCTCTCTGGAGTTAGGTGCCTAAGGCATTTTTTGCAAGAAGCCAGAGAATGAGGAAAGAATCACCTTCGTCATAACTGTTAGCCCAGTGGTTAGGCAAAGGGATTTGAAGCATAAGCTGCTGCCGCTCAGGCAAGTTCCCTAATCCCAGTCTTTGAATGTTCTGATATAGAGCTCCCTCAGTCTCTCCTGTTGATAGATCCCTGTGCAGATACAAAATGTCTAACCGTGGATGTGGATATCTGTGGCTATAAATTGGAATTTGCCGAGCTGCAGGGCTCTACTGGGAACTGCAGCGGTGAAAGCAACAGCCTGGTGGGCCACCACTCCCAGGAACCAGCACCCCATGTCAGCAGCTCCTCTGGTATAGCTGTGCTGCCCCTAGCCATGCCCACGGAGTGGGCACCAGGCTCACTAGCAGCTGTCCCTGGTTGCGCCAGTGCAGCGGGCAGGGCTGGGGTTGGGGTTGGAGCTGGTATAGCCATACCAGAAGAGCTACCGCCGCTGGGCACTGGCTTCTGGGTGCAGTGGCCCACCAGGCTTCTGCTTTTGCTGCTGCAGTTCCTGATCGAGCCCTGCAGCTCTGTGGATACCGGTTTATATCTGCAGATATCCGCATCCATGGATAGACATTTTGTATCCACTCAGGGATCTACCTATTGAAGCGGTTTGACTCTTGATAACTAATTAATGAGTCATTGGAGTGGAAGGATTGAAGCCTGGGTCTCCCTCAGCCTGAGGGGGGAGAAGCATACTCTAGGCATAGGTTTTATCTGGCCTAGGGACTTTTTAATTATTTATCCACGCTTCAGCAGGAGAAATTGAGGCAGTCACACAGAGATTATCCCTTCATCCAGTGGTGAGAGCACTCACTATGTACTTGCAGATCCTTGTTCAAATCCCTTCCCCGCACCAGGTGGGAGAGGACATGAACTGGGGGAATGTCCCAGGTGTGTACTCTAGCCACTGAGCTGAAAGTCAGGCTTGATTTCTCTTCTTTGCACCATATCATTTTGTGTGACTTTGCCTGAGCGGCCCAATTTGATAGGCAGCCTCTGAGAACACACCTACTGGTTAGAGCCCCACATGGGAGTTAGGCAGCTGAACACCTGTCTTCCCCAGGTTTGTGAATCGCTTTAGGGCTTTGATGGGAGATGAGTATCTGGAGACCTAGAATGATGCAGCAGTGGGCACGGCCAAAGATAGATACATAGGCACCCAGGGAACTTGTACTGCAAAAACCTAGGTGCTGAGTGCATTTAGGCACCTGCAGAGATCAATGGGAGTTTTGTGAACTGCAGTGGAGCCTAAAACTGGGATTTAGGCACCCAAACCAAGATTTAGGCACCTAAATATGCACTTTAGGTGCTTAATTCATTTGTGACTTTAAGTCTGGGTGTTTGACTTTCAATGAAACTTTGGTCCTATAGGACAGTTTTTCAAAGACCTTTAAGTACCTAAAGAAGAAGATAGATGCTTAGTGGTGTTTTCAAAAGCACATTGGTGCCTAACTTCCATTGAAATCTCACTGTGTTAGGTATTGTACAAACACAGAACAAAAAGATGGTCTCTGGCATGAAGAATCTACAATATGAGTCCTTCTTGTCTATTCAGATTCTAAAGATATTTGGTTGCAGAGACTGTTCTTATACAAAATAGCTATACAGAGACACACACAAGGGGCCCTGCTCTTGGGTTGGGCTGCTAGTTGATACTATTAAGCAAATAATGAACAGTCATGGATCTAGAATCATCGGAATCTGGCTAATCATGATTAAATTCATCACAGGTGGAGGAGGAAAGTACTGCATATAAGGAATGGATAAAGGAAACCAAACCAATGTCAGCCACTTCATCCTGCTAGGATTCCCCACTTCTGCTGAGCTGCAGCTGCTCCTCTTCTCCGTCTTCCTCCTGGCCTATTTCCTAACGCTGATGGAAAACATCATCATCATCCTTGTCATCCGGGCCAACCACCAGCTGCACAAGCCCATGTATTTCTTCCTGGGCAACCTGTCATTCCTGGAGATCTGGTACGTACGGTCGATTGTGCCGAAGAATGCTGGGCAGATTCGTGACCCAGGATAAAGCGCATTCTTGCCAAGAATGCATGCACGCTGTATTTCTTCGTGACCATTTGGTGACTGAGTACATCCTTTTGGCTGCCATGCGCCTATGACCGTTACTTAGCCAATGCAAACCTTTGCGGTACCCATCCATCATGAGCAATAGGTTCTGCACCCAGCTGGCTGCAAGCTGCTGGGTTTGTGGCTTGATCCACGCCGCGAATCAAGCTGAGCTTCATCGCCCAGCTCTGGTTCTGCAGCTTTGACCCATCAACCACTACTTCTGCAGCATCTCACCCTTATTGAATGTCTCCTGCACTGACTCATCTCTGGCCGAGCTGATGGACTTCATCCTGGCCCTGATGGTTCATCAGTGTGCCTCTGTGCAATTGTGTCACCTCGTATCTATATCGTTCACTGTGCTCAGAATCCCCTCATCCCAGGGTAGCAAAAAGGCCTCTCTACTGCAGACTCCCACTTGGCGATGGTAGTCTTATTCTACTCCACCACCTCTCACCTATGCCGCGGCCCCAAGGCCATGTACACTTACAACTCCACAAGCTGGTGTCAGTGCTCTATACGTGGTGGGCCACTCCTGAACCCCCTCATCTACTGCCTCAGAGAACAAGGAGGTCAAGGTGCCTGAGGAAGGCAAAGCTTGGCCAGAAGAGCACTGGGAACGTAGTTTAAAGACTGCTGTAGAAGGGGGTTACGATGAGTTCCGGATGGATGTCATACTACACTAGGAACAAGCAAACTTTGTTATCCTATATCTAGGTGAAATTCGGCAAGCCATACTGCTGGGAAGGACGGGCTTGCGGTTTTAAGACAGGTGGGCTGTAGCAGAGAAGGTCTCTGTTCAGTTTTTTCTTTTGCCTCACACCTTGAATTTCAGTGACATTTGGGTCCTGAGCTCTGGCAGGCTCTTTCAAAAATCCCAACCTAGGTTCCAAGCTCCATCTGAATATCAATGGGTAGCTAGCTTCTTTGGTCACCTTTGGAAATCTCAGCCCAAGTTTACTCAAAAGTTTACCAAAAGTTTTTGGCCATGCTGGGGTGCTGTTTGGGACCACAAGACCATCCCCGTCTCCCCGATTTGTGTTGGAAGCATATTGATTCTGATAATGCATGGAGAGAAAACCAATCATTAATACACTGCCATATCTCTCTTGTCTACATATATACCAACCTATTGTCTCTGGGCTTTACTACCTTTACACACATCCCACCTGTTCTGTCTCTCTCTGCTCCTCCCTCTGCTGACTTTTCCACCATTCTATCCCTATTCCGAGTTCCCACATTCAAAAAATGCCTATCCCATTGGAGTACACCTCAATTCTTGTACTCTTTCTAACCCCCTGTGCTGTTTCTGTTCACCAGTCCTTTGCTCCTCTCAGTCTCACTTATCCCCCTCAATCATCTGAAATCAATGGGTGTTGTGGCTTCTCGGCACTCAGGCTGGTCAGAGATTTTCCATGAAAGTGTGTTCTGACAGAAAATTGGCATTTCGACTAAACAATTTTTTTTCCACAAATGCTTACATTCTGTGGAAAAATTCAATTTTTCTTTAAAACACAACAACAACAACAAATGCTTGAAAAAACAACTTCTTGGAAATATTTTGGCAGTGCCTCATAGGAGTTTAGTTCAGTTTCCTCACATCCTCATTGTCCTCTTTAGGTTGCTCTCACCAACCAAACTACATCTCCCATAATGCATCACAAGTGGGGACTCACTTGATGCAACTGCCTCCCATGTCCATGACAGGAAACTCTGGTAGGTGTAATCCAGTCAGGGAGGTCGGGTTATACAAGTGTTGAATGTATGAGGCAATTGAACTGCAACTGCAATGTGGCACTATGATTGCATTTCAAAACTGAAATTAATTTTCAATATTTTCCAAAAAGGCAAACTTTTCTGTGGAAAACTAAACTTAGATTAAATAAATTTCTGTCATTGAAAAATTCCCATTTTCTGATGAGTTCTACTCAATAAACAAAAACTTCTGAAAAATCAGGCCCAAGGTGTCTAAAGTCATCCTCTCACAACCTAAGGAATCAACAATTTACGAACATGTTGATCTAACCCACTCTGTTCTTCAGATTCACATCTATAGAATGGCAAAGATCCCACAGTTAGCTATGGCATCAAAGAAAGGACCAGCCATAAGATGCAGGATGGCTGAAAACTGTTGGGACAGCGGGTTCTTCCATTGTTGAAATGGCCTTTGAAGCATGACTTAATTGTTCATTAATTATTGAAAATAAATTAAATTACTTTCTTTTGAGTCCATGCTCAGAGGATGCTCAGCTAATGAGGGAAGTTGGTCTTAAGGGTCAGCAGAAATTTAATGAACAAGTGTAACACACCTAGTATATTGTTTTCTAGGAGAAGAAAAAGCAGCAGAGAATCCTGTGGCACCTTATAGACTGACAGATGTTTTGGATCATGAGCGTTCGTGGGTGAATACCCACTTCGTCAGATGAATGTAGTGGAAATTTCCAGGGGCAGGTATATATATGCTAGCAAGCAAGCTAGAGATAACGAGGTTAGTTCAATCAGGGAGGATGAGGCCCTATTCTAGCAGTTGAGGTGTGAAAACCAAGGGAGGAGAAACTGGTT
>NC_133782.1:34812637-34857359 GCF_003597395.2 Chelonoidis abingdonii
CTGTAGTTGCAAGCCCATCACAGTCGTTGTTCCTTTCCACTACATTCATCTGACGAAGTGGGTATTCACCCACAAAAGCTCATGATCCAAAATGTCTGTTAGTCTATAAGGTGCCACAGGATTCTCTGCTGCTTTTACAGATTCAGAGTAACATGGCTACCCCTCTGATACTAGGAGAAGAAAGATGGTCTTGATTTACTGGAACAGATCTCCGAATACTGGGGGTCAATTTTCAGCTCTGGGTGACCTTGGGCAATGCATTGGGACAGGGATTTTTCAAAATTGTCCACGGAAATTAGGGATCCAGGGAGGGATTTTTCAAATGCCAATGGAACTTGTGCTCCTAAGTCACTTAGATATTTAAAAAATAAAAAGTCTCACCCCAATTTCCATTGGTTTTCAACAGTATTTGGGTACCTAATTCTTCCTTTTTCATTTAAAATCTCCACGCAAGTCCTTCGTAGAACCCAATTAAAAGTCTCTGTGTCCCAGTTCTCTATCTGTCAAACAGGCATGATAACAATTCCTTCACCTACCTTGTTTAATAAAAATGCAAACTCTTTGAGGTACAGATACTATCCCTGTGGCTGTTCAGTGTGCAGTGCAAGGGGGATCTAATCTCACATTGGAGTTATGGTACTGTAATAATAAATAAATCTTTCTTTGTCAACTAAATAAAAATGCCTTTGTCATGACCTATAACAGCAATTACAGTTATCAATATGCAACAATCAATCAAAATCAGTGCTTAACACTTCCCATAAAATACTTGCAAAATGTTTGCTGGATCCCCCTGTAGGAACTGGCCCACAGAGAAGATAACAGCCCACTACTCTGCTACCAGACAGATTTCCTCCTCAAGTGTCAGATGGCTGTGATTTAGGTCTGATGACCCAAAGTTCCAACTTTACAGATGATGGTGAAGGGTGGGGGAGTTATTACATTGTATCTGAGCTCATGCACCAGACTTTGACTAGAGAAAAATGTCTGGCCAAGAATTTTCCATTTAAATTGTTTGCAAATGGAAAATTGGGTTTTCAACCAAACAAAATTTTCTCAAACAATTCTGCTAGTTAATAAAGCTTAACCCCCCCGCCTCCTTCGTGAAGAGTTGGTTTTTTTCAACCAAACCCAAAAATATTTCTATTCACAATGACACCATTGTGCATTTTAGTAGTTGTAGTTTGGGTGGTCTATGTTGACATTTTCCACTATGGGCTGGGGTCTATGGCCAGAATACACCTCCCATGGTGCACACCCACTCCATATAACAAGGAGAAAAACTGGTGCATCATTGGAGGTGTAGTCCAGCAGAAGATTGCGGCCCCAAGAGAAGGAGGGGTGCATAAGGCATTGAACCTATCGTGATGTTCATGATGCTCCACGGCCTCATTTTGAATATTTTGCTTTTTTGATATTTCACCAAAAAATCGTTTTTGTAAAAATTTCCCAGGATGGTAGGAACTACACCCAACACATTATTGCCCAGTGGGACGTCTCCAGCCCCAGGCTCCATAGCAATAGGCCTTGTCCTGTTCCTGTTGCAATCAACGGACGCTTTAACAATGGAAGTGGGTTGTAGCCCTAGTCAATCAACAAAGTTATGGGACTTTTCATCCACCAAAACTATTCAAGCCAGCACCACTCCTTGGGAGAAGCCAAACGTTAGAGATAAGACTGAGAGTGGTCAAGAAACCTGTTGGATCGTGTATGTGAGCTGGAGCTACAGAAAGGAAGGATGATCCAGTGGTTAGTGTGTGTGCTGGGGCTGGTTCAAGGCCCTCTTCTGCTACAGGCTTTCTGTGTTACTTAGGGTCAGATTTGTAAAGGTATTTAGGTGCCTAAAGATGCTGAAAAGAACCTAGAGAGATTTTCAGAAGCACTTACGTACCTAACTCCTGGTGACTTCAAACTGATTTTAATGTGCATTAGGCACCTCTCTGCATTGGTAGGCATCTTAATCCCTTTTAAAATCTGGCCTAAGTGACACAGGAAGTCTATGACAAAGTAGGTACCCAAACGTAGGTGTCTAAAGTCCAAGTCAAGAGACCCATCCTGCCACTCAAATAGTTGTTTACAAAACATTCTGAAATTTAGCAGTCAGTGAGCAAATTCTCCAGTGGGATCTACTCTTTCTACAGCACCAGCAATTCTTAGTTTCTTAGTTCTTAAAAAGATCACATCCTTATACACATGTGGAAAACAAGGTTAATTGACTGCTTAAAGAATGTGTCCTATGGGAAAAGGAAAGTCACTTTAAAAAGCAGATAAAGGGTGAGTTAATGAAACACTCAGAGTTACTCAATCTGAGTCAGCTAAGAAAGGTGCTGCTGCTTCCTATGGTACCATAGAACACATATATATAAAGCTGAGCTACATTCAAAAACATAATCACAAATGTATGCAGATGGAAAACTCATATTTTTTTTCTCTTCTGTATGAAATCAGTGAAATTAAGGAAGCACTTTTGTCATTGCTTTCCTGTCATATGACTTCTGAACGTTTCAAAGCTCAGGGTTTTGTATTGTTTTTTTATTTTTTTCTTTATCATGTTTCTTAAGATCCACTTTTTTTAATGAAATAAACGCAATGGATTTTCTGTGAATCACTATGGTTGTGTATATACCTGAAAAGTAAGTAATTTTAGTATCATCTGACCATGTCATGTTTCCAGTAGCTACCTTGATTTCTTTTCAGTGACAAAATATTAGTCCTTCTTGAGTGGGAAGACAACTAAGTTAGAAAAGGCAGAGAGTTAATTTAAAATAATTACTAGTTTACAGTGAGTAGGCAGGGAAGAGAGAGAAACTGGCTCTGTGGTGCAGTCAGACAATTAAACATAAGGACACATGATATCTGATTCTGTTGTCTCTTAAACCAACTTTACAACAAAGTTCTACATTGGCCATTCTGGGGATACACTAGAATAACATTGGAGTGAGTGAGAGCAGAAACAGTCCTGCCGATGCCAATGGAGATACTCCTGATTTACATCAAGGTGGGGGAGAGGAGAAAATAGTTGAGCTTAACACATATTTTCACATTCTATTCTATTCTAAATAGGTTTTTAAACTGCACTCCTCATGCTAGTATCCAAGCACTTTCTAGTACAGCATTAAGCAATGTGGCTTCACATCTGTTCCTGATTTACACCAGTCTCAGCAAAAGTAAAATTTGGATCCCTTTTCTCCTCTATCAAATGAGGAGTAAAGAAGTGATCTTTGGACATGAATCAGGCAAATGGTTTTCTAGCTAGAAGACAAATTGGCTTGGACTGGATTGGGCTGAACTCTTGTGAGGTGAAAGCCTGAGTTTTCTGCCTCTATGAATGAAGAAACTGTCATGAGATTGGCTCTTGTAAAAATGTTGGGTTGGTTCTTATCTAATGGATTCCCATTTAACTTTCCCCCAAAATGTCCATACTTAAGGTTTCACATCTATCTATCTATCTATCTCACACATTTTCCCTGTTTTCCCTTTCTAAGCTCTTTCTCTACTTCCCCTCACTCCTTTCTTTTTTCTAGATTTTCTATGAAATATATGTATTTAGGTCTACATTTTTATTACAGTTTTTCTGGCTTGTAAAAGTTCTCTCACTCATTTTCAACCTTTTTTTAACTTTCAGGACCAGTCTACTTCCAACATGATAAATTTCACATGTGGATGTTTGCTTATGATGAAGAAGCACAATACCTGTTGCAAGAAAGAGTGATACTTATGTATTGTCTTCTCTGACCCATGCCAAGAGTTGCAATGGATTGTTCCACTGCATGTGTCTGCTGACAGCTAGTGTATACCAACATGGTGATTGGAGCTCATTAAGGAAACAACATTCTTCCCAAATTGTCTCTTCTTTCCTCCATATACAAAAAGAGCCATGGAAAACCACACAACGGTGGCTGAGTTCATCCTGATGGGATTTGGAGGCCATCCTGAACTGCAAGTCTTCCTCTCTGTCCTCTTTTTGGTTCTGTACACTGTCACTCTGGTGGGGAATGTTGGCATGATCACCATCATCAGCGCTGACTCCAGGCTCCACACCCCCATGTACTTCTTCCTGAAGAACCTGTCCTTCCTGGACCTCTGCTACTCCTCCGTCACTGCCCCCAATGCCCTGCTGTGCTTCTTAATGGGGCACAGAGCCATCTCCTACAATGGCTGTGCTGCCCAAATGTTCTTCTTCTCTCTCTTTGGGACCACCGAGGCATTCTTCCTAGCCGTGATGGCTTACGACCGCTTTGTTGCCATTTGCAACCCACTGCGCTATCCAATCACAATGTCCAAGAGAACTTGTGCTTTCCTGGTGGCAGGCTCCTATCTCTCAGGATGCCTCAACTCCAGCATCCAAACAGGCTTTACATTCACCTTGTCCTTCTGCAGGCCAGGGAAAATGGACCACTTCTTCTGTGATGTCCCTGCAGTGATGCAAGCCTCGTGCTCTGACACCTTTGCCAATGAAATGGTGATGCTGGCTGTGTGCGGGTTCATCATAGTGAGCACTGGCCTGGTCGTCCTTATCTCCTACGGTTACATTATCACCACTGTCACGCAGATACCCTCTGCTGAGGGAAGGCACAGGGCCTTCTCCACCTGCACTTCCCACCTGGTGGCTGTGAGCTTGTTCTTTGGGACAGTCTTCTTTATGTATGCTCAGCCTGGGGCCATAACCTCCCCAGGTCAAAGTAAAGTTGTCTCTGTGTTCTACACCATTGTCATCCCCATGCTGAACCCTTTGATCTACAGCCTGAGGAACAAGGAAGTGAAAGCGGCCCTGAGAAGACAACTAAAAAAGAAAGGCTTTTTACACTGAGCTCCCTGAAGTAGCAAGGCAATTCAACAGTGGGCAGGTAACTGGGAGGGACAACAATAGGTGCCAGAGACAGCGGAATTCCTACAAGGCGCTTCCATGGAATAATGGTCTCAGCTGGTGAATATTATAGGGAAAGGCAGGGACCTTCAGCGGCCTAAGGGAATTAACATCTAACTCCCTTTGGCTCATTTTAAAATCCCAGACAAAATGTAAGGGTGATGAATCAGAGGCTAAGTCTAAGTGCCTTGGAAGAGAAAAAATGGGGGTGGATGGTTTTGTGATGAAGATGTTGGACTGTGACTTGGGAAATCTGGGATCTATTTCTAGCTCCCCATGTGAACTTGGGCAGGCTACTTACGCTGAGATACTATGAGATTTGAGTGCTCGATTCTCATTAACTTTGATAGGTCTTTAGTGTCCAAAGTCTTAGAGAGCTTTGAGAATCTCAACCTTAATCCCACTATTTCTCAGGTGCCCATCTGTAAAATGTGGATTTTGATGCTTCCTTTCTCCAGCTCAATCAGTTTACATGGTGACTTTTGCAGGAGCACAGACTTTTTCTGACCATATGTTGTGCAGCATCTGGTAAAATGGGACACTGAATGTAAGTGGAAACTGTAGTTATGGCTAGTACAATAACTTTAAACCCTGGAGATGCATTGGCAGGGACAGCTGACAGCCACCTCTATGTGAAGAAAATCAGCCTCTTGATTCTTCTTTGCATGGTTGCTTACCTTTTCCTCTGAACATTGTCAGACTGTATATACTCCTTTCAATGGATGCTGATGTAAAAGTCTCACAGAAATAAACTATGGGACTTGGGCTCCTAAATCACTTAGGGTCATATTTTCAAAGGCATTTAGACACCTAAAGAGGCAGATAGGCATCTGGGGTGATTTTGGTAAGCACGTAAACAGAACCAAATCAAACCAAATGGGACAGAATAGATTATTTTGCTTAAGTGAAAAGATCCGCAAAATGCCTCTCATTAAGAGGCCCAGTTCAACTCCATGCAAAGCTGATAGTCATTCCTTTAACTTCAGTGAAAAGCCCAGATCCCCAGCTGGTGTCAATTGGCAAAGCTCAGTTGAGCTCAACTCACTGAAACCCCAGTTGGTATGAAGCAGCCATAGTGCCACTGCAGACAGTGGGGCCAGATACCTAGCTGGTGTAAATCATTGCAGCCCCTTTACCATCAGTGGGCCAGATATGAAGCTAGTGTAGATCATCACACCTCCACTGAGTCATTGACTTCAGTTGACCTCTGCTGGTTTCCACCAGCCGGGCCCTTTGTGTGTGAATGAGGGCCTGATTCCATGTCCTTTGAGGTCAATGGAAGGACTCCCAATGATTTCAATTGTCTTTGGATCAGGTCACGAGATCAGAATCAGTCCCGCTATCTCTTGACTCAGAGAGTAGGGCATGGAGTTGGCACATGTGAGGACAATAGCTAGTGTCAACATTTGGTTGGCAATAAGTTCTCTTCTTCTTCCCATTGGAATAAGCAGTAGGGCTCCTGTTGACTTCAGTGGCACCATGGTTGTGCCCAGTCAGGAAACTGATTGACAAATGTAAAGTGACATGCATGTAATTCCCCTCCATAAAGTAAGAGACCAATTGTTATCCCCTTAACATCATACCCCTTAACATCATACCCCTGAACAATATCTGTGTCTTTGTATAGCAATTGCTGACTTTCACAACCTCGCTGAAGCAATGGGCCAGATATCTGCAGGTATACAGCATGTAGAGGGATTTTCAGTGGCACTATGGGCAGTATTCACAAAGGAATTTAGGCTTTGCACAGCTCAGTGTCATCGCAGCTCAGTTTTAGGTACCTAGAAAACCATTGGGTTTCACAAAGCCTGATTTAGGTGTCCAGGCTTCCTGTGCAATAAACAGGGAGAGCTAGGTGCCTCAGAATGGGACTGACAAATGTCTGCATGCTAAGTGGCTCCCTGCTAAACCAGCCAATAGAAGATGCTGATGCTCAGGGAGTTTGCTGCCTAACTCCAGGACTGAGGGAGCCCCATATCTGAATATCCCATAACCCAGGGGCGAAGGCAATCACCTGAGAGGTGGCAGATCCCTGTTCAAATTACTTCTCCCCCAATGAGCACATTTACCATGTGGGGACCTTCAGGTGAGTTAGGTCTGTATTCTCTTGTTTTGTGCATCGCTCTGGGCTTAAGTGTCCAGACATCTAGAGGGAAGGAATAGTGCACTTGCCACTTAGGTGCCAACTTTGTGGGTACTCCGGGGCTCAAGCACCCACAGAAAAAAATAGGGGGTGCTCAGCACCCACTGGCCACAATGCTTCTGGGCCCCAGCACTGGGGCTCCGATCAGCTGTTCAGCAGGCCCTGGGATGGCCAGTGGAGCAGTGAGGGGCTGGTGGGATGTGCTCGGGGAAGGCAGAGAGTCATGAGCGGTGGGCTCATAGGGCGGGGGGGGGGAAGTCTCGGGGGAGATGGCAGAGTGGGGGCCGGAAGAGGCAGAGTGAAGGCAAAGTCTTTGGGGAAGAGGTGGAGCAGGGGTGGGGCCTTGGGCAGAGCATCAGTGGAGCTCCCACAGGGAAAAAAATGGGCCAGTGCTGGTGTCATGCCTAAAAGCAGAAACATAGGTGCCCAGGGAGCTTTTTCTGCAAAAAACTTAGGTGCCAAGTTAATTTAGGCAGCCATGGGGTTTGGTAGCAGTTGAGCAGGGATTTTGTGAATCCCAGTGACTGGGATTTAGGCCCCTAAATTGGCAATTGGATGTCAAAGTCCATTTGTGCATCTATTCCAGAGGCATCTAACAACCAATGGTTACAATGGGTGTTAGGTGCCGAGATGCTTTTGAGAATCTCACTAGGTGTCTGAATAAATCTGACTCAAGAAGACTACTCAAATGAATAAGGGCTAGATTTTAAATATATTCAAGTGCCTAACTCCCATTAGAATTTAAAATAACTTTAAAATCTGACCCTATGTTCTTCTGTATAAGAGAAGGAGTTCCATTTTAGGGCTTGACATATTTTGTAGGAGTGGTGAGAAAGAAAGAAAGAAAGTAAGAAAGAAAGAAAGAGTTTCAGCTTTTCCACACAGCAATGAAGAGAGGCTGTCATTCATACATTGAAAACAGATAGAATTTGTCTCTTTATAATTTGATTTTTATTTTTCAAAATTGGTACATTCTGAGACTCATTAACCATATTTACAGGAGACTTATATTCAGAGATTAACATCCTGGGATTTCCATGGTAAATGATCGGCGTGAGTCTGATACAACGACCTATAGTCCACCTAAATCTCATCTGAGATTTTATCCTATAAAAAGCCTGCAGAATTAGGCCAGTGTTGTGTCCATTTCACTTCCAGAAGAAACAGGAAAAGGGTTTTGATGTGACTATTTACTAAGTTAATGAAACTTTAAATGTGGAGAGAATGGTCTTGACCTTTCCTTCATTTATGCAAGTTTTACAACAGTGCGACTACATTGATATCAGTGGAGTTACTACGTTTTTACAATGAGTAGATGATAGGAAAATCCATCCCCTTCGTATCAGCAGATTTCCTCTAGACTTACACTTGGGTGAGTGAAAAGAGAATGAGCACCACTGGCTGCAATGGAGTTACTAACAATTTACACCAGGGTATGTGATAGTGGAACCAAGCCACTGGTATAAACGCAGCTACTAGTGATTTATACCAGGATGAGTGGATATTTCTAATGTACATCAATAAGAATGAGATTTAAATCAAAACCACTGACTTTATTGGGGTGTGTTGCAGACACAACACAGGAGTATTGCACGTAGACAAACCAATCTAACATAGACTCTATGTGTTTCCACTACCTGATACAGATGTCATATTTTTCATCATTTTCCAATAGCTACCTCACCATTATATCAGAGATTCTTCAAAGGCCGGACTCTGAGCAGGCTTAAATCCATGTAGCTCCACTGAAGTCAGATTGGCTAAACCAAATTTATATTATCCGATGATTTGGACTGAGGTAATTCCTATTATCAATATATGGAAATATACAAATAAATATGGAAATACTTTATTGTCACAAATCTATGGTACAGTCAATGCTCTGGAATGTTATAAGCGCAGAAGAATTGCCATGCATCATCATCCTATCTCCAGTACTGCCCTGAGTCAGCTGTTTCAAAGATAACTGTATTATAATCTGAATCATGGAGAAAAAAATCTTCCTAAACCAGAGAGTAACAGTTGGTTCATACCCCAAAGCAGGAGGTCCCTATAAACAATGAAGCCATTTTAGAATTCTATAAATTTATTTGATTGCCACTGGATAATACGTAATGAGTTCCACAGCTTAGATGGCTAGATAGATATCTTGAGCTGGTCCCCTGCTCTCCTGTGTCATCCCCCCAACCATTCATACACTGATCCCAAATATTCATTGGTTTCTAGCTGGAGAAAAATGACAAAGAAAAACAATGATATATTTTTGTCAGAAATGTGTATTTCTTTCTCTCTCCCCTACCCATTTCAGAAGTTCACAAAAGCCCTGCACAGGAAGATTTAGTCTCTGTGTTCATAATCAAGGTTCAACTTTTCAAAAATTTTGTCGCCATAGTTCTGCCCCAAGCTTCTTTCACCTCTTTGTTTCTTACACTGTAGATGAGGGAATTCATCATGGGGATGACAAGGTGTAAAACACAGACACTGCTTTTCTTGGGTACAGAGAAGTTAACTAGGTAGGCTGTGCATACATGAAAGCTGTGGACCTATAAAATAAACTCACCGCTATTATATGGGAGGTGTAAGTGGAGAAAGCTTTGTGTCTGCCCTCAACAGAGTGAATCCTGAGGATAGTGGAGATGATATAAGCATAGGAGATGTCATAGGTTTCACCCCCACTCTGAACTTCAGGGTACAGATGTGGGGATCTGCATGAGAGCCCCTAAGCTTAATTATCAGTTTTGATCAGTATGCTGCCACCACCCAAATCATCTAAAACAACCGTTGATGAGTCATTTGGGAACTCTGTCTTTCCCCCCCAAAATATCTCCCTCTCAAGTACGATAACCTTCCCCTAGGTAGCCTTGAGAGACTTCGCCACTAATTTCCTGGTGAACACCGTAAACAGTAAGATTTTTTTTTTCGATTGATATTTAACTTAAATTGTAAGGTGTTTCCAGATGTCCAGCCACAGATATGAACTCTTCATTTTCAGTATGAAAGGTAGATAGCGGTGGTCACTGGAAAGCCCGGCAAAACACCTGAGAAGTATTCAGGTAATCATCTGTCGATTATGCAGAATTTTCTGCAGTCCTCTGGTTCTGTATTTAACGAGTTTAATTCTGGCACAGAACTTAATCAGAAGCTGTGACTTCCACCTGGTGCCTCAAATCCCATTGAAATGACTGAGAGCTAGCAATTCTACAGACTCTGCGTAGTCCTGGAGGTATTATGAAGAGACAAAACTTTGATTTATCTCCTTGAAATTCTATCTTGTCCTCCATTTCAGCTCCATAGCTCCCAGCCAATCTCTGTCCCAAAGACTCAAGGCTATTAACTTAATTTGCTTTCTGAAACTAGTAAATCAGGTTGTATAAATGGCTAGCTCTGAACTAGGGAAAGGTTAATTATCTCTGTATATGCAATGGAGACATGGTGGCAGAAAAGATGATAAAGATTGATTCTAGGTTTCAAGTAAAGAGCTATAAAGATTGATTTCAGGTTTCAACTGTGAAAAATTAAGGAAGATTTGTTTCACTGTGAAATAAGGGAGATTTTGTTTATTTGGTGTACATTTATTTAGTTTTTTCAAGAAAGGGTTAAGAGATGGTTTAATCATGTCTGTAAAAGCCTGGTAGCTGAGGTCATTAGTCTTTTGGTGACAACATCACACTGAAAGTTTGTGATCCCACAGTTACCCTCAACTCATGTCAAAAAGCTGGAGACATGGCAGAGAAGAGCCACAAAAATCATGTCAGAGCTGGAAAAATGCCTAAGTGTGCCAGACGTAGAGAACACAATCTGTTTTTTTCCATCAAAAAGAAGATCATGTTGGGGTGGGGAGAAGGGAAGATGGGTGACTTGATCACAGACTATAAACACAGAGAATATTCTGGATATGAAAGGCATCTTTATTTTTGCAGAGAAAGGCCTAACAAGAGCCAATGTCTGAAAGAGAAACCAGACAAATTCAAATTAAAAATCAGGCACATGCTTTTCACAGTGAGAGTGCTTAACCATTGGGACGAAGTGCTCAGGGAAATGTGGCATCTGTCTAAATAAAGATAGAGTGCCTTTCTTGAAAATACTTTAATAGAACATAAATTTTTGGGTACAAAACAGGGTTAATGGGGTGAAATTGTCTGGCTGGCATTATACAGGAGGTCAGGTTAGAAGATCAAATGGTCCATTCTGGCCTTGAAATTTGTGAATCTCTGTGGTTTTGTTGCAGTGGAGGGTTATTTAATTTCTTAGATTCACAGATTCCAAGTGAAGAAG
The DNA here is from genome assembly GCF_003597395.2 of Chelonoidis abingdonii. NCBI lineage: Eukaryota > Metazoa > Chordata > Testudines > Testudinidae > Chelonoidis > Chelonoidis abingdonii. The sequence continues at coordinate 34,823,923 of NC_133782.1, forward strand.
GGACCACTGTGACCATCTAACCTGATCTCTTGTAGAACACAAGTCAAATGACTGCCCCCAAATAATTCCTAGAGCAGATCTTTTAGAAAAAACATCTGATCTTGATTTTTAAAAATTGCCAGAGAATCCATCACACCCTGCAGCAAATTGCTCCAATATTTAATTCCAATGGCGAAGAATTAAGAACTAAATGAAAGAAAGGTTTGACATGTAAGACGGTCTTTCTATCTTCTTGACTCTTACAGTATTTATGGATATTGTTTGCCATCAATGATGTTGTTTTCAGATAGCTGCTTCTTTCACTAGCTGGCTCATCTCCTGAGTGACGATCTGCTGGACTACGGCAATTCTTAGCTGTTGCTGATGTCTCTGGGTTCTGTCAGTCCCATTGGTGGCTTGCTGCCAGGGAAGGAGAAGTGTTCTTTCATCCGGTCCTGTGGCTTCCTCAGACAAAAGTGTAATAGCATAGGGGAGTGACTCATCTCTAACAAGGCTTCTTAAAGTCCATTGTCTTTGCTTTCCCCTCCCTCTTATGTCTCCACCCAGGAGCACCAGGACAAATCCAAACTAAGCACACACACCCCGCCCCCAGAGTTACTGGGCTTTGCAATTGTCAAGGTTTTTTCCCCACTCTGAACTTTAGGGTACCGATGGTGGGGACCTGCATGGACCCTTCTAAGCTTAATTCCTAGCTTAGATCTGGTACGCTGCCACCAGCCAGAAGTTCTGTGTCTGGCACACTTTCTGTCCCCCCAAAACCTCCCCCATCTCTGGGTAGCCTTGAGAGGCTTCACACAGATCCCAACTCCTTGGATCTTAAAACAAGGAGGAATTTCACAATTCCCCCCTCCTTTCCCCCCACCAATCCCTGGTGAGTTCAGATTCTAATCCCCTCAGGTCTGAAAACAAGGAAAAATCAATCAGGTTTTCTTTTAAAAAAACGAAAGCTTTTAATTAAAGAAATATAAGGTAAAAATTATCTGCTGTAAATCAGGATGGAAAATGCTTTAAACAGGGTATTCAGAATTCATATAGACTAGAAGGACCTCCCGCGCCAGCCTTAGATTCAAAGTTACCGGGAAACAGAGGTAAAAATCCTTCCAGCAAAAAAGAAGCATTCACAGTTGAAAAAAACAAACATAGACTATATCCACCTTGCCTGGCTATACTTACAATTTTGAAATATGAAAGACTGATTCAGAAAGATTGGAGAGCTCTGGATGTATCGTCTGGTCCCTCTTTGTCTCAAGAGCGAACAACAACAACAACAACAAAGAGCACACACAAAGACTTCCTCCACCTGAGAAGATTTGAAAGTATCTTGTCCCCCTATTGGTCCTCTGGTCAGGTGTCAGCCAGGTTTACTGAGCTTCTTAACCCTTTACAGGTAAAAGAGACATTAACCCTTAACTATCTGTTTATGACAGCAATCAAAAAGGTTAGATTCAGACATCTGTAGCAAAATCAGGAGGGTTGGAGAGTGGTTTATACCCATGAAAGGAAACTCAGGCACGCAGTCTGCAGCCTTATCCTAAGACATTCTCTGAGGCTGTTTGTCTAGTTAGATTAATTGGATTAGTTTTTCTATTCCCAGAATGGATGAATTTAACTCTGAGAATTAGGTGTTGAGTTTGACAACTTGTCTTCCTTGTCTCCATTGAGCATGATCACATATTCACTGAAAATTGGGGACAATTAAAAAAATAGTTATTTTTCATAGAAAATTTGACTTTTTTTAAAAAACAAATACATTTTGCTTTTCAGTAGTCTTAAACTGAAAAAATTGGCTCTCAGTTTTTCAATGAAGATTCACCAATTTTCTCGGGGGTGGGGAGAAATGTTTTTATGTCCAGCTTTAATAGTTCAGAGAATATTTTGTGTAGGATTGTCTTGTTTGGCAAATTTCATTCAATGTGTGATTTGCATGTCTATAAGAATATAAAATGGCTATACTGGGTCAGATCAATGATCCCTGTAGCCCCATGTCCTGTCTTCAGACAGTGGACAGTGCCAGATCTTCAGAGGAAATGAACAGAACAGAGCAATTATCGAATGATCCATCCTCTTCATTATCCACTCCCAGATATATTTCAGTCTACATCTCTGTCAGGGTTCCTTCCCCACTCTGAACTCTGGGGTAGAGATGTGGAGACCCACACGAAAGACCCCCTAAGCTTATATTCCACCACCTTAGATTAAAATCTTCCCCAAGGCACAAATTCCTTTCTTTTCCTTGAACGGTATTGCTGCAACCACCAAGTGATTAAAACAAACATTCAGAGAGGGACCACTTGGAACCCTATCCCCTCCCTCTCCCAAATATCCCCCCAAGTCCCTCCACCCCTTTTCCTGAGGAGGGGGTCTTGAGAATAATATATCAACCGAAAGGTTAACAAAGTGATCACAGGCCAAATCCCTGGTTTTTAGGACACTGAAATCAATCAGGTTCTTAAATCTGTAAAATCAGCACGGAAGATAATTTTACAGGGTAAATAAAAATATTTTAAACACAGAGGATTCTCCCCCAAACTCAACTTCAAAGTTACAAAACCAGGAATAAAACTCCCTCTTAGCATAGGGAAAATTCACAAGATAAAAGAAAAGACAATCTAACGGATTTCCTTGCCATTACTTACAATTTCTGTACATTTTAGATGCATTAGTTAAGGATCTTTTTAGGAGCTGGCTTACCTGCTTGGTCTCTCTTTGTCCCGAAAGGGAACCAACAAAGAGCACAAATAAAACCTCCCCCCCATTTTAAAGTATCGTCTTTCCCCTTTGATCCTTCTGATCAGGTGCTAACTAGGTTAACGGAACTGATTAACCCCTTATAGGCAAGCGATTCTGCACCTCTGGCCAGGAGGGATTTATGTTACTGCATACATAAGGGTTGTTACCCTTCCCTTTATATTTATGACAGCCTTCTTTCACAATAGTTCCTCTTACCCAACAGCATGGCCTATTCTGTCCATCCTATATATTCTGTGCCTGGTATTACCATGTCCCATTAATTATCGTCATTCCACCAAGTTTCTGTGATGCTTATTATGTCAATATCCTCCTTTAATACCATCCCCTCAAGCTCACACATCTTAAAATTTTGACTTCCAATATTTCTGTACAAGCACTTATAAAATGGATCAATATTGATTTCTCTGCCTTCTTGTGATGTAATTGTATGGGACTTTTTTCATTTGACCATTTCTCTTCTGCTCCAAACCGTACTTTAGCAACTTCTACCCTCTTTTCTCTTGCCATTGAACAGAACGGGAATGTTACTGCAACTGTAGGCTTAGCAGCAGTAACATTTTTAAAGTTCTAATTGGTCCATCTCACTCATCCAGCCTAGTAATTGGGTCTCACCATTGGTCTCACTGATATTATGCACTGCACAGCATGCATCAACAGCTGATGGAATGTTTTCCTCCTCAGAGGTTGATCCTTTTCATGAGACACTTTCACCTGCCTTTCAAAGTCCACTTCCTAGTCATCCTGAACCTGCCCAGGTGATCGCTAAACCTCTCGTTGCTTCTTTCGAGGTTGTTGTTGTTGTAAGGCTTCCAGAGAAGGAAAGGATGGGCCGAGCCACCAACAGAGAGGCAGAGCTGGCACAGAAACCCTGTTAAAGTCAGTTGGACATTGTTAGTGGAGTGTAGTGGTGGGGGGACTCACCCCTGCAGCGCCTCCTGTTGGCATCCTGGGAATTAGCTCTTCTTCCAGCTTTGGAGCACACTCTACAGGCCGGTGTCCAGCTGCCAGTTGGCCCCCATTTCCTTCCCTGGACTCTGGTGCCCTGTTATCTGGGGTGCTGCCCCCTGGCAGCACACCCCTCAGTTTCAGGGTCTCCCCTTCCCAGGAAACACCCTCACCCCCTATTCCCACCTTGCCTCAGTCATAGGCTACTGCCAGTCACCAGCTAGCCCTTGCTCCCTGGGGCAGATTGCAGTATAATCCACTCACCACAGGCAAGGTTGAGTTTGTATCTGCTGCCTCTGTCTAGCCTCGGGTTGTCTTCTGCAACCCCAGTATCTGTTTGGCCTTCCACTAGGCCACAACCTGGGATATTCCAGGCCTGAGCTTCCCAGCTCCCGTGACCTTCCCCCAGCCCTGCTGCACTCCAGGTACGTCCTCTAGCTCCCCATCAGCCAGGCCTATCTGTCACCATTGCTAGAGGAGACTGTAAATGACTGCCTGGCTTAGAGCCCTTATATAAGGGCCAGCTGTGGTCTGTTTGAGGTGTGGACCCCAGCTGTGCTGCTTTCTCAGTCAGCCTTTGCTTGCTGCTATGCCCTGCCACAGCTCTCTCAAGACTGTTTTAAGGCTTTCAGGGCAGGAGCAGGTGACTACCCCACTACATGGAGTCTTAGAATTCATCTATTATTTCCAGACATTGCCTAGGTTTTCTACTCAGAACAGTAAGACATTATTTCTCACCTTGCATACCTGCATGATGATGGAACTCAAAACTGATTTTTCAGTGTCAGATTGATTACCCACTGACCGATAGAAATATGAGGTTGCACAATTTCACATGGCAACATGTATTCCTTTCTCCAATATCTGGACAATTCTCATCTCATGTCTGCACTACAGATTTTTGGTGAGCTTGGACCACAGCTCCAGGAATGTGGTTTTCTACAAATGAAAGTCCTGGAGCCACTGCTGGTCATCCCAAGTGTGAATCATAACCCAGTCCCTCCACTTGGTGCCCATTGGATGAGCCCCAAACCACCTCTCTGCTGGATGCACTGGTCTTGGAAAGTTGTACGGGTGTATCCAAAGGACTGTCTGTTCGCTCATCCTCAGGTGACTCTATTTGAGCACAAGGACCTTGCAAATAAACCAGAATTGTTTTCTCTATACATAAAATGGGGAAGAGTGCTTTGTTTCTCTGCATGCATCTTTGTAGTGGACAATTCATACATTGGGCATGAAAGCAGCAAGCTATTGGATGGAAAGGAGGGAATTGTCAACATTTCTCCTGGATTTCTCTAGTCTCTGAGAGACAGAAGGGTATTCCACAATGCACTGGGAAAATCTCCCACAAGGTAACATGCTAGAAGGTACTAATAGGAGACAATGGGGTTCCTATCCATGTTACAACACATCTTTCCCCGATACACCCTAATGCTGTGTGGATACAAGTCACCAGCACAATTGACCAAATATGAATGCACTCTGTTCAATTCGTTTTATCCGTGGTAGAACTAGTTTAGAACCTGAATTCCCATTCTGTGAAAAATTCTGAAATTTAAAAAAAGAAGAAAAAAGAAAAAAAGAATTGTCACTCGCTTGTGGGCCAATTCCACATTCCTTACTCAGCAGAACTACTTGCATCAGTAAGTGTTACTCGATGAGAGTAAGGGTAGTGGGACTGGTCACACAATCAGCTTCACCAGGCATGTTCATTTGAGGAGGGTAGGCAGCATCTTCATGGAAAGAAGACTAAAACCACATTCAGTTGAAGTGAGCCTTATATTTCAGTCTGGGGAATCACTGTAATCCCAGAACAAAGCAACAATAAAAAAAATCTATGTTGAAGTTTTGAATCTAATGAAGTACCCGGGGACCATGTCCCAGAGGTTCCAGGAAACAAGCAGAAATACTCATCATTGAAGTGAGCACTCATTGTTCAGAGGTCAGTGAGGAGGAGATGTTGCCGGGATAAAAGTGACTTTACTGGCTTTTGATAGAACCTTAACAACTGTAGTAATTGTGATCCTTGAGTTTGGAGTGAAATTTTCAAATTCCAGCTCTCAGCAGCTTTAAAGCAGATTAACTTTGGAAGTACTTGAGCTGTGTTATATGCAGCTGTGCTAATCCATTGAGAGAAGAGAGTATGAGGTCGCTATTAAGGTTCTGCAAGTTGAGTGAAGCTGGGGTATGTATTGATTTCAGGCTTCTGTTGGAGATCGATCTGAAAGACTTATAGAATGTCGGAATGAATTATTAACAATGTTCTATGTAATGTGATGATAGCAAGGAATACGGAAGATTTTTCTTTCAATTCTGATTTCAATGCTTTTAGGTCCCAGTTGGTGAGAAGTGCCCTGACACAACCTGAAGTGTCACTAAGCCTATTTTTTTATTGCGTTTGTTATTACAAGAGCTGCTCTGAACGTTTTTCCTCAACCAAAAGTTTTCAGTTTTCATTGAAATACTGAAAATGTTCAGTTGAAAACTTAATTACAAACTGGGGAAGGGAGAATGATTTTCCAATAAAAAAACTGAATTGTTTTGAGGAAAGCAAACACTTTATGTAAACATTTTCATTTAATTGAAACTCCACTGTTGAAACTCCACTGTTGAAACTCCACTATTGAAACTCCCCTATTGAAACTCCACTATTGAAATCCACTATTCCACTGAAAATCTTGACTGGCCGTCATTATTACTATTGCTACAGTAGCACTGGAATCAAGGCTCAGGGTCACATTGCGCTACACTCTGCATGAAATGAGAAAGAAAGGTCTCCAGATTAAATCTAGGGGGATTTTTTATTTTAAATTAAGGTGATGGGAGAAAATCTGGAAGCTGGCATGGAGGGGAGATTGGACAAGGAAACTGGGAACTGGGAGATAAGCTAGGACTAACTGGACAATAAAACTAGTGCTGAGAGTTGGGAGGGAGACTACATGGGCAAAAAAGACCAACCTAGGACTGGAGTCCAAGGAGGGACATTAAACTGGGGGAGTGTTGATAGCCAGTAGGTGAGGGGGAGACTGAGATCAAATGAGGAGCTGTGTGTGGAGGTGGGATATTCAGACTGGCTGAGAAGGGGCTGAGAACTAGTAGAACAGGGTGGAGGAGGTGAGGAGGTATGGTAGACAAATCCAAAGAGGATCCAGGGTGAAGGGGCAGAACCAGCACTGGCTGGACAAAGAAACTGGGAAAAGGAACTGAGTTGGGGACAGTGGGAAGATTGTGAGATTGGATGAAGAGCCTGGAGAGGGAGACTGTGTCTGGGAGTCAGTGAGAAAGGGGAACTTAGACAAGGTGTTGAGTGACTCTGGATGTGGAAGGAGAAGCCTGAGAAGCCTGATGAGAGGGGACTTGGACTAGCTGGGTGTGGAAAATAGAATGATAGAAGGAGCCAGGTTTGAGGAAGAGCCAGGACTGGGAAAGGGAAAGGTTGGTGCAGATTAAAAATCTCTCATCTCCCGTGCTGTGAAAACAAATTCATTGATGTTTGTGAAGTGCTCAGATACTATAGTGATGGGCACTATGGGATAGCCCCTAGAGGAATTAATTATTCTCTCTCCAGAGCAGGGTTTGAATAGTGTCCAGTAAGTAAGCCTTGGAGTCACCCATAGAACAATGAAGACAAAACAAAATGTTCAATAGATGTTCAGTAGTTGAGTCCTATTTACCCTGTGCAGTGGGTGAGGCAGGGGTACTGTGCAAATAATAATGTGTGATCAAGAAATTGAGGACTCTATCATAAATAAGCTTGTCATAATTCAATGTTTTAATATAATTTCAACAGAGAATATCAATGTTTATTTTTAAGCCTTTTTTCAATTGTTATCAATTGAAATTTTCACGATTATGGGAAACTTTGGGGAGCTTAAAGAAAGGGTGTTAGATGCCAATCATTTAATGAGAGTACACATTGAGATATAAAAAGTTAAAGCTTTATAACAGCTAAAACACAAATTGTGAGTGTCACATGTCATCATGTACAAAATAAATATCCTTAAATCAAACTCTAGCAAGTTGTCAAGCAGAGTTTTTCTGACTTTTCCTGTCTGTAAATTTCAATGGTTATTGATGGAAATGTTTTTTCACCAAGAGTGTGTTTGCTGTCAAGTACCTCTAAAAATCCAGTCAGTCCACATCTAATCATAATGTGCAAGTACCGGGAGGTGAATGAATGTTGCACAGGCAACTTTAATCCTGGCATTTCCTAACTTTGAGAGAGACAGAGTTATGCTCTAGTTCAGTCACAAACTCTTGGGTTTGATGCACACTAAATCCTCATCTTGCTCCCTTCTAGCATTAAAATAAAGGACTGTGTGCACCGAGGGCCACATTTCAAAACTCTAGCTCATGTCAAGTATTCCTTCACTTTAAGGGGAGTCCCATGGATCTTAGTGAGTAAGGGCATGAGTAAGAGTAGCAGAAGCTTGCCCTCTATAGGCAAATTCCTCTCTTGTAAATAATTATCAGGGAGAAAGTTAACAAAATGGTGCTCTATGATATTTCTAAGGGTTAAGTCCACTTTTATCAAAGCCAGTGGGAGATGTGCCTTTATTTTCAATGAGAGTGAGCTACAAATGGGGCCTGTAGCCTGATGCATTCTCCTTAGCTCTTTGGTTCTTTTTTAATGCTTATCTCATTCCTTTTCCCAAGGAAATAGAGACAATGAAAGAGAGAAACCACACAGCACTGACGGAATTCATTCTGCTGGCATTTGGAAGTGGTCCAGGGCTCAAGGTGGAACCCTTTGTGGTGTTTCTAGCCATTTATTTGACAACTATTCTGGGGAACACCATCATGGTCTTCCTCATTAGAGCGAGCTCTTGTCTGCACACCCCCATGTATTTCTTCCTCATGAACATGTCACTCTTAGACCTCTGCTACTCCTCGACCATAGCCCCCAAAGCCATGTCAAGCTTCTTAGCAGGCAGCAAAACCATTTCCTTCATTGGATGTGCCACCCAATTATTCTTCTTCGGTGTCTTTGTCACGACTGAGACATTCATCCTGGCAGCCATGGCGTATGATTGATACACCGCCATCTGCAATCCGCTCCTGTATCCCATCGCCATGTCCAAACAGGTTTGCATTCAGCTGCTGGTGGGTTCCTATGTTTGCAGTGGTGTAAACTCCATGGTGCAAACAGTCTTTACCTTTACACTGTGTTTCTGTGGGTTCAATGAGATCGATCACTTCTTCTGTGACATTCCACTCCTGGTAAGCCTCTCATGCACCAACACAGACATCAATGAACTGGTGCTGTTCACTTCATCCAGCTTCATTCTCATGAGCATCTCCATGGTCATTCTCATCTCTTATGCCTACATCATCTCTGCCATTCTCAGGATTCTCTCTGCTGAGTGCAGATGCAGAGCCTTCTCCACCTGCACTTGCCACAAGATGTCTGTGAGCTTATTTTATGGGACTCTTACCTTCATGTATGCTCAACCCAGTTCACTATCTGCTCCAGGTCAGAACAAAGTGGTGTCTGTGTTTTATACGCTGGTCATCCTTATGTTGAATCTCCTCATCTACAGCCTGAGGAACACACATTGTGAAAAAAGCTTTGGAAAGGACCATCAGCTCAGTGTTTTTAAAATGAAACTTCTCTATGAACATTGATCTCGATAATACTTGGACTATGATAAGACCAGTACAGTAACAGTCAAAATTTCTATCATCTATCTATCTTTCTATTTATCTATCTAAACTTGCAGTTCCCATTTGTACTCATCTCTCTCTACATTTTATGTCACTCCCAAACACTGATGTATGGCAAAATAAGAGTGTATTAAAAATAAATCGAACAACTCTCTGTGTATCCATGTTACATTTTTTCACATTGTTATCTCTTCATGTAACTTAGAAATGCATCTGGTCTGGAAATAGAGATTCAAACATCCCTGAACCTTGGGGAGTATCTGAGATCTGTATTGTAATTTCACCACTGGTTTATCAAGGATGATCCAACTGAAGAATAAACCTTTTGCTTAATATGTGTTTTTGGTTATATTGCACTTTACTGTCTGGCTCCAGTGACTAATCTCCATAATATTGGCCAAAGGAGGTAAATTACCATTTTCCAAATCACAGTGTTGCAGTCAGTGACAAAACATTTTGTGGATGAAAAATTAGGATTTAGTTTGACCATAATCTTTGGCAAATTTTGGTTGAGTTTTCCAATTTTTGGTCAGTTGGAGAGGAAAAAAATAGATTTGTTTTAAAATCAAAACTTTTCCTTTCAATATTTGTTAGAAAAACAAAAACAAAAAACATTTTAATTGTTTGATTCAAAAATGCTTTTTCATTTAGAATTTTACAGCAATTTTATTTTCTGCAGAATGGTTAAAAATTCCAAAATGAGAAAAGCAAAATATTGTGTTTGGGGAATCTGGCTAAACTTTTTGTTCAACCCAAAATATTTTTTTCAACTTGTTTGGTTCACTGAATCATCATCATCATCATCATCATCATCTAAAACAATTTCTTTCAGATTTTCAATTCAGCCAGTGCCTAGCAAAGTCAGTTGTTTTCACAGCTACATACATGACTATTTCAGACACAGGAGGCATACGACAAGTGTGAACTACTCTTCTCATCCGCAGTGGCTCTGAATGCCATTGGCTCTCACTGACGTCAAAAGCCGTTGCACCTGCTGAAGAAGAGGTGTGATAACAGCTCAGGAGAAGATCAGCCACAGCATCTAATGATCATCTTGCTGCTTCTACCATGGTTTATTTGGTGGGAATCCTAGGGCATTAATAGGCCAAATAACCATTCAGTTGGGCCTGTCCCAGTGATTCTGTCATAGAACTGCTTTTAAACAGTCCCTTAGTGGTTCAGAGTTCAGACAGGCCAATGCCAGGTCTTCCCCCAGGCCACGCTGCTGGAGAATCCATCTTGGCTCTGCCCTGTTTCTTTGTCAATCCTAGGTGACAGCTCCTGAGTCTCCATGAGCCCAGTTCTTATCACAGCCATCGTCAGACACCTTTCTCCTTTGTTCCCCAGCTCTGGGCCTTTGCTGTGCTAGGTGTTTCCATTGCCTCTTTCAGAACCTTCATTTACATATGTAGGTTTATTCAATTTGTCAGTGACTCTGGGTCTCCAACTAGACATCTCTGTGAGTCCAACATCTCGTCCCTTCACTTTAGACTTACAATCTGTCTACACTTCAAATGATTCACTGATGCAGCTGCACCATTGTAGCACTTTAATGAAGATGCTCTATGGTGATGGGAAGGAGCGTAGTTAACATAACATAAGAACAGAAGAACATAAGAATGGCCATACGGGTCAGACTAAAGGTCCATCTAGCCCAGTATCTGTCTACTGACAGTGGCCAATGCCAGGTGCCCCAGAGGGAGTGAAGCTAACAGGCAATGATCAAGTGCTCTCTCCTGCCATCCATCTCCAACCTCTGATGAACAGAGGCTAGGGACACCATTCCTTACCCTTCCTGGCTAATAGCCATTTATGGACTTGCCACCATGAATTTATCCAGTTCCCTTTTAAACATTGTTATAGTCCCAGCCTTCACAACCTCCTCAGGTAAGGAGTTCCACAAGTTGACTGTGCGCTGTGTGAAGAAGAACTTCCTATTATTTGTTTTAATCCTGCCACCTATTAATTTCATTTGGTGACCCCTAGTTCTTGTATTATGGGAATAAGTAAATAACTTTTCCTTATCCACTTTCTCCACATCACTCATGATTTTATATAACTTTATCATATCCCCCCTTAGTCTCCTCTTTTCCAAGCTGAAGAGGCCTAGCCTTAATCCACCTCCCTGAGAGGCGGTAGCTATGCTGGCTGGAGAAACTTTCCTGTCCACATGGTGCTGTCTACACACTGCGTCAAGTCAAAGTAACTGGATTTTTTTTACCCCCTCCAAGAGACATAGTTATATAGATATAGGCCTGTAGTGTAGGCCAGACCTAAGTGTAAAGTAAAACAGAACGCAGAGGGAAACAAAACTATGCATAGGAATGATGAAATTATTACTAAAATCCCCACATTTGTCTCAGCATTTACTACTATTAGCATTAAAAGTAATACCTAAAAGCATCCCCTGAGTTTGGGGTTCCAATATTCTAGCTGTTGGGCAAGACACAGGGTAGAAGATAGTCCATGCCCCGATCTGAATAAACGAGAGACAGAAGATGACACAGAGACACAAAAGGAGAAGAGAATTGTCTGAAGACACAAGCCAGACTAATGGCAGAGACAGGGACAGAACTGTCAAAATATCCTGTTGAAAGTTCTGTACTTCTAAAAATCTGTGCACTGTTGACTTTTCCCAACAGCCAAGATTAGTTTGGGTATGTCACCAGTCTGCCAGACCAGGACAAGCAGTCCTTCAGGGGTAGGTACACAGAGGCTGTGGTGACACAGATTGAGTATACGGGTCCCATCTATGACCCCAGCATGGATACGGAAGCCCTGGTCACTGAATCACCAAAAATACATTGGTGAGATTCTGTTGGTCACCCTAGGCAGCATCACCATAGACAGCATCATGGAGCAATTCATCAAATTCAACACAGTGCCTGAACAATCTTACCACAATTGCCATTTCCCCAGCATAAAGAACATGGAGTACTTGTGGTCACAAGTACTCCTTGTTCTTTTGGCTGATACAGACTAACAAGGCAAACACTCTGAAACCTTTCCCCAACATAACAATTCTTAGATTATGAGGCCAGGAATGACCATTATATAACTCTCTTTACCAAATGGGGATTACATATTTTTTTCATGGAACATTTCAATGAAAATGATTATTTTTTTTCATATTTGTAATTTTTGTTGCAATTTTATTGGCTTTTAATCAAAATACCAAAGACCCCCTAAATGAAAAATAAAATCTGTTTTCGGTTTTGTGACCAAAAAAAAAATCTTTTTCTTTGAGGAAAATAGACACATCTGCAGAATGTTTCATGTTCTTAAAAAACCCAGTTTTCCACCAAAAAAAAAAGTTTAAATGGACGTTTCCAACCAATTCTACCATTACATCATCTAGTCTGACCTCCTGCATAACACAGGCTCGAGAATTCTATGCACTTATGCCTGAAGCCAGCTTACCGCTTCTAGCTGAGCTATAGGTTTCCTGCTCCTATTAATTTTATATTATTTCCCTTAAGGACAATGGTCCTGTGTAAGGCTCCTTCTGAAATGCCTCCCCTTCTTAAACAGTTTAGACCCATTAATTAAAAAATGGGGAAAACACCCACCATGCTTTAAAGACAACACAATGGCAATTAACACCAGGATTTTTGCTTCTTCTCAGCAACTGATGGTGGATCAGTTCCAAGCAAGTATGCACTCAAGGAACACCCCTGCTCAGAAACTCACAGTAGTATGTCTTTTGAAGGGTAAACTTTCTCAGGGATTAGTGGAAGTATGTTTTGTGCACAGATACATTTCCTGATATTTGCAAGGGCTTGAAGGCTTCTTTTAGGTCTACTCTAGGACAGAAAAAACAAGAGTAAAAAGAATCGAAGCATCAGTAATCCTGTTTGCTTTGGGTGTGTTTGCAGAACCCCTCTCATTTTAAGTGACCTGAGCAACACTGAAATGGTTAGTAATATAGCCTGGCGATAAACCCAGGGAGCTAGGGGCAGAAATTTTCAACTGCAAGAGCAAGAATTTGGAACATCCTTCTTCAGTCATTCTGAAAAAAGTCCCCCCTCACCAACCTCAGGTCTCATAGGAGGATTCACCACACCACCGATGACTAGAAGAGCAGAAAATTTGTTTACGGTGTGTACAGCTGTTGAGACACATGACTAATTTCCACACTTGTATGGAATATTGACTGAGCTTGTAGCCAGCCTGATTGTTTTTATAACTCCTGTGCAATGCCTAAGTACCATTGTTGCCAGCAATTTAAAAATTCTAATGAGAAAAGTAGATGGCAATGGAGAGACCACTAATATCTGCATCTCGTGCATACTTCAAAAAAGATATATTAAAAAAATGAAAATGGTGCAGAGAAGAGATAAAAGATCGATTTCAGATTTCATTGTGAAATGATAAGTGACACCAGTTTATTTATTTTATTTGAGAGAAGTTTTAAAGATGATTGGATCATATCTGTAAACCCCTGGTAGAAGAGGTTCTTAGCCTTTTTGGAAACAACATAGCACTGATAGTTTGTGACCCCACAGTTACCTTCAACTCATGTCAAAAAGCTGGAAACATGGCAGAGAAAAGCCACAGAAATCATGTCAGAGCTGGTAAAAAATGCCTCAGTGTACCAGATGTTAAGAACACAATCTGTTTATGTTGTGAAAACAAAGATTGGAGGGGAGGGGGCAGGGGGAAGACATGATCACAGAGGAGAGAATATTCTGGGTATGAAAGGCATCTTTATTTTTGCAGAGGAAGGCATAACAAGAGTCAGTATCTTGAAGAGAAATCAGGCGAATTCAAATTGAAAATCAGGCACACATTTTTGACAGTGAGAGTGCTTAACCGTTGAGATGAGATGCCAAGGAAAATGGTGGAGTCTGTCTAAATAAAGACAGAGTACCTTTCTGGAAGATGCTTTAATAAAACACAAGTTATCGGGAAAAGAACAGGGATAACGGGGTGAAATTCTCTGGCTGACATTGTACAGGAGGTCAGGTTAGAAGATCAAATGGTCCATGCTGGCTTTGAAATCTATGAATCTCTGTGGTTTTGTTACAGGAGAGGGTTATTTAATTTCTTAGATTCACAGATTCCAAGGGCAGAAGGGGCCACCATGACCATCTAGCCTGATCTCCTCTAGAAATCAAGTCCAATGTCTGCCCCCAAATAATTCCTAGAGCAGATCTTTTAGAAAAACATCTGATCTTGATTTAAAAAAAATTGCTAGGGAATCCACAACGCCTTTCAGCAAATTGCTCCAATATTTAACCCCACTGGCAAGGAATTAAGAGCTAAATGAAAGAAAGGTTGACACGTGAGAAGTTCTTTAACTTTTTGATTCTTACAGTGTTTCTGACTGTTATTTGCTATCAATGAAAGTGGTTTCAGCCCTGCTGTTTCTTTCACTAGCTGGTTTGTCTCCTGAGTGATGATCCGCAGGACTGTGGCAATTCTTAGCTGTTGCTGATGTCTCTGGGTTCTATCAGTCCCATTGGTGGCTGGCTGCCGGGGAAGGAGAAGTGCTCTTTCATCGAGTCCTGTGACTTTTGCAGACAATGATGTAGTAGCATAGTGCAGTGACTCATCTCTAACAAGACTTCTTAAAGTCCATTGTCTTTGCTTTCCCCTCCCTCCCATGTCTGCACCCAGGAGCCTCAGGACAAATCCAAACTAAGCATCTCCCCCAGAGTCACTGGGCTTTGCAATCAACAGGGTTACATTAAGATGTGTAGAAAAATCAGGAGGGTTGGAGAGTGGTTTATACACATCAGAGAAGAATCAGACATTCAGTCTGCAGCCTCAATCCGAGATATTCTCTGAGGGTGTTTGTGAAATTAGATTAATTGGTATTCTAATGCACATAGTATGAAGGAACAGATTGACAGAGCCAGAAGGATACCCAGAAGTCACCTACTACAGGACAGGTCCAACAAAGAAAGTAACAGAACACCACTAGCCGTCACTACAGCTCCTAACTAAAACCTCTCCAGCACATCATCAAGGATCTACTACCTCTCCTGAAGGACGATCCCTCACTCTTGCAGACTTTGGGAGGCAGGCCAGTCCTCACTTACAGACAGCCCCCAACCTGAATCAAATACTCTCCAGCGACTACACACCACACAACAGAAGCACTAACCCAGGACCCAATCCCAGAAACAAACCCCATTGTCAACTCTGTCCACATACCTATTCAAGGGACACCTTTATAGAACCTAACCACATCAGCCAAGCCATTGGGGGCTCATTCACCTGAACATCTAACAATGTGATATATGCCATCATGTGCCAGCAATGCAACTCTATCATGTACATTGGCCAAACTGGACATTCTCTATGCAAAAGAGTAAATGGATGCAAATCAGATATCAAGTATTGTAAAATTCAAAAACTAGCCGGAGAACACTTCAATTTCCCTGGATACTCAATAGAAGACTTAAAAGTGGCAATTCTTCAGCAACAAAAAAACACCTCAGAACTGGGCTTAATTTGCAAACTGGACATCATCAAATTAGGCCTGAATAAAGCCTGGGAGTGGATGGGTCACTACAAAAAGTGATTTTCCCTCTGCTGATACTCACACCTTCTTGTCAACTGCTGGAAATGGGCCACCTTAATTGCATTGGCCTCTTAAGCACTACAAAAGTAATTTTCTTTCCTTTGGTATGCAACTCTTCTTGTCAACTGTTGAGAATATGCCTCTTCCAACTTAATTGAATTGGCTCGTTAGCACTGACCCTCAATTTGGTAAGGCAACTCCCATCTTTTCATGTGCTAAAATGTATATTCTTCTTACTGTATTTTTCATTCTATGCATCTGATGAAGTGGGTTTTAGCCCACAAAAGCTTATGAACAAATAAATTTGTTAGTCTCTAAGGTGGCACAAGGACTCCACATTATTTTTGCTGACACAGACTAACATCGCCACCACTCTGAAACCTAGCACATAGTATCATTTCTGTAGTCCCGGAATGGATTAATTTAACTCTGAGAATTAGCTGTTAGGTTTGATCATTTGTCTTCCTTCATAGACTACAGGATTGGAAGGGACCTCAGGAGGTCATCTAGTCCAATCCCCTGCTCAAAGCAGGACCAATCCCCAGACAGATTTTGCCTCATATCCCTAAATAGCCCCCTCAAAGGGGGGGGCGACTCACAACCCTGGGTTTAGCAGACCAATGCTCAAACTACTGAGCTATCCCTCCTCAACTGTCTCCCTTCAGCATGATCTCATATTCTCTGAAAATTGGGAGCAATAAAAAAAATAATTATTTGTCATGGAAAATTTGAAGATTAAAAAAATGCATTTCAATTTTCGGTAGTCTTAAGCTGAAAAAATTGGCTTTCAGTTTTTCAGTGAACATTCACCATTTTCTAGGAGGTGGGGAGAACACCTTTCTGTCCAGCTTTAAATGTCCAGAGAAGATTATGGGTTGAATTGTCTTGTTTGGCAAATTTCTTTCAAATTATGACTTTCATTTCTATAAGAATACAGAAATGGCCATACTGGGCCAGACCAATGGTTCCTGAAGCCCAATGTCCTGTCTTCAGACAGTGTCCAGTGCCAGATCATCAAAGGAAATGAACAGTACAGAGCAATTATCGAATGATCCATCTTCTTTGTTGTCCACTCCCAGCTATATTTGAATCTCTGCCTTCTTTCACAATAGTTCCTCTCCCACAACAGCATGATTTATTCTGTCGTTCCTTTATATTCTATGCCTGATATTACCATGTCCCATTGATTATGATCTTTCCACCAAGTTTCTGTGATGCTTATTATGTCAATATCCTCCTTTAATACCATCCCCTCAAGCTCACACATCTTAAAATTTTGACTTCCAGTATTTCTGTACAAGCACTTATAAAATGGGTCAAGATTTACTTGTCTGCCTTCATGTGATGTAATTGAAAGCACTTGAATGGGTTACTGTAACAAGGTAGGACTCACCCCTACAGCACCTCCTGCTGGTATCATCTAGGAATTAATTCTCCAGCTATTGGAGCGCCCTCTGCAGGCCAGTGTCCTGCTGCTGCTTGGCTGCTGGGTCTTTCCCTGGACTCCAGTGACCTGTTATCTGGGGTGCTGCCCCCAAGCACTATACCTCTCAGTCGCAGGATCTCCCCTCCCTGGGGAACCCTCACCCCCTATACCCATCTCGCCTAGGTCTTAGGCTACTGTCAGTCACCAACCTGCTCCTGCTCCCTGGGGCAGACTGCAGTGTATGCCACTCATCACTGGCAAGGTTGGGTTTGGACCTGCTACCTCCTCTGCCTAGCCTTGGGCTGTCTCCTGCAACCCCAGTACCTATTTGGTCTTATATTAGGCTGCAGCCTGGGGGTTTCCAGGACAGAGGTCCCAGTGCCCTTGGCCTTCCCCCAGCCCTGCTCCACTCCAGGCAACTCCTCTAGCTCCCTGCAGCCAGATCCCTCCCTCTCAAAGCTAGAGATAGAATCTCTGCTCTTGGCTTTCCTGGCCTTTATAGGGCCAGCTGGGTTTGTTTGGGGCATGGCCACAGCTGAGACTCTTTCCCAATCAGCCCAGCTTTTCCCCCTGCCCCAGCCCTCTCCCAAAGCTGTTTTAAGCCCTTCCAGGCAGGAACAGGTGACCACCCCGCTACAGTTAATTAGCAAGGTTGTGGAATCTCCGTCCTTAGAAGTTTTTAAGGCCCGGCTTGATAAAGCCCTGGCTGGGCTGATTTAGTTGGGCTGGTCCTGCTTTGAGCAAGGACTTGGACTAGATAGCCTCCTGAGGTCTCTTCCAACCCTAATCTTCCATGATTCTAATGGGACTTTTTTTTTCATTTGACCATTTCTCTTCTGCTCCAAACTGTACTTTATCAACTTCTACTCTCTCTTCTCTTGCCATTGAACAGAGTCGGAATGCTACTGCAACTGTAGGCCTATGACAAGAAACAAGTTTACAGCTCTAGTCTGTCCATCTCACTCATCCAGCCTAGTAGTTGGGTCTCACCGTTGGTCTCACAAATATAATGCAGTGCACAGCATGCATCAGTGGCTGCTGGAACGTTTTCCTCCTCAGAGATTGATCCTTTTCATGAGACACTTTCGCCTGTCCTTCAAAGTTCACTCCCTAGTCATCTTGAACCTGCTCAGGTAATCTGTAAACCTCTCATTGCTTCTTTCCAGGTTGTTGTCATAAGGCTTCCAGAGAAGGAAAGGATGGGCCAAGTCACCCACAGAGAGGCAAAGCCGGCACAGAAACCCTGTTAAAGTCAGTTGGACAGTCTGGGGAGAATATGTCAGTAAATCACCCACTATGTTCACCAAGGCCTCTGTACAATGGAGTAGTAACCCTTGTGGTTTATGTACTGAAGTCTAGCAGGGGAAAATGGCACACAGTAAGGACTCAGCATTGTTAGGGAAGTCATTGATTTAATCTATTGTTTCCTGTATGTTGCCCAGGTTTTCTTCCCAGAACAGCAAGACATTATTTCACATCTTGCATACCTGCATGATGACCAACCCTGTAACTGATTTTCCAGCATTAAATTGGTTCCTCACTGACCAGTAGCAATGCGAGGTTGCATGATTCCATGTGGCAATGTGCATTCCTTTTTCCACTGTTGGGATAGTGCTCATCTCAATGTCTGCACACTGCAGGGTTTGGGTGAGCTTGGCCCTCAACTCCAGGAATGTGGCCTTCTACACTTCAAAGTCCTGGAGCCACTGCTGGTCATCCCAAGTTTGCTTCATAACCCAGTCTCTCCACTTGGTGCTCATTAAATGGGCCCTAAACCACCTCACTGGTGAGTGCACCTGGTCTTGGAAAGTTGTAGGGGTGTATCCGCAGGACTTTCTGTTCGCTCATCCTCAGGTGACTCTATCTGAGCACAAAGGCCCTGTAAATAAACCAGAATTGTTTGCTCCATATACAAAATGGGGAAGAGTGCTTTGTTTCTCTGCACTGCATGCATCTTTGTAGTGGACAATTCATACATGGTGCTTCAGAGCAGCAGGCTATTTTATGGCACAGAGGGAATTCTCAACATTTGCCTTTGAAGTCCTTCAAGTTTCTGAGAGATATAAGGGTATTTCACAACTCACTGTGAAAATCTCCCACAAGGTAACATGCTAGAAGGTTCCAATAGGGGACACTGGAATTCCTACTCAGAGTACAACACATCTGTCATAAACAGATAAGAAAAGTTAATAGCACAGAAGTACTTTATATCTCTTTGACTATAAAGAGTTAACAAGTTCAGTAGGCCTGGCTGTCACCTGACCGGAGAACCAATCAGGGGACAGGATACTTTCAAATCTTGAGGGAGGGAAGTTTCTGTGTGTGCTGTTAGATTTGGGTTGTTGTTTCATCTGGGGTTCAGAGGGACCCGACGTGCAATCAGGTTTCTCTCATCTCCTATACAGGCTCTTATAAGTTCAAAATATGGTATAGATAGATAAAGCGATAGGCTAATTTTGTTTTCTATTTGCAATGTGCGTTTGGGCTAGGAGTGATTTAAAATGTGCATTGCTGATAGGAGTTTACTTGTGTATTTGCTGAAGGGTTCAAAATTTGTATTTCTTGAATAAGATTTTAATTTGACTGAATACTTAGGCTGGAGTGTATTCCAGTGTTAGTTAAAATCCTTACGTCATTTATAAATTTACAAAATAATTTTATTGTTTTCTCTCTTAATTAAAAATTCTTGTTAAGAACTAATTGTTTTTTTTATTTGTGTGATACCCCAGGGAAGTCTGATTCGCCAGGTAATGTGTGGAAAGAAGGGGAGAGAGATGGCTAATTTTCTGTCCCAGATTTACTTTCTCTCTCAGGAAGATGTCTGGGAGAAAGAAGAGCGGAGAAGTTGAATTTCCTCTCTGTTTGTATTCAATGATTGGGAAATCAAGTATTTCCTCGGGTAACCAGGGGGAAGCCTGGGAGAGCAACGGTGGGAAGTTTCTTTTGTGTTAAGATCCAGAGGTCTGTCTTGGTTCGCGGGCAAGTTTGGGACCAGATTACCAGCACTGGAATTATCTGGTGAGCCTACAATGTAATGTGTAATTGACTTAGAGGAATTCATGCGTGTACCCATCTTTGGGAGTAAGATTAGAGTGGAATGTGACTGCACAATCTTTTCTCATACTATTTAATTTGCTGGTGTGGACACAATGCACCGAGGCCCACAACCCTGACTGAATATAATGCCTCTGTTGCATTATTTGCATGGTAAGTTGTCTTACAAATCAAATTCCCTCTCATGTGAAATTCTGACTAAAAAAAAAAAAAAAGAGGAAAAAAATGATTGTTATTCAGATTGATCCACATCACACCTTGCTCTCAGAACTACTTGCAGTATAGAGCGCTGATCATGACACGTACTTGTTGAATGGGCCAGGCAGTTGGCTTCATGCATGCTACTTTGAGAAGAGTAAGCAGTTGTCTTTATGTAAGAAGACTGAAACCCTTAGTCATCTAGAGATATTCATCTAGGAAATCAATATCCATAAAAAGGATAGAAAAAAATCTTTGCGTGAAGTTTAACTTTATGAAGACAGACCATTCCCGTGTCTGAATGAAGCAATAGACCAATTCAATGAGGTAGTTCGGATTGTTTGAAAGTAGTGTGAGGAGATTTGTGTGTAATAGAGCTTTTCTGGCGTTGATAAACTAACAGCGCAATGTCATGCGCCTTGAGGGATGGAAAACATTTCAAATTCAGCTTTCAGCAACGTTAAAGATGACTTTGAATTGGCTTTATATCTGTATGTCGTGTGAAATCCATCTGCAGCAAGCTCTTGATGAATGTATTTAGCTGCATTATAATTTGGATTCGTTTGTTGAATTGATCTGAATAGACTCAAGTGGTATCAAGATGTGTCTTAATGATGCGCCATAGGAGGAAGTTCTGTTTATTCATTTCATGCTTTTAGGTTTTGGCTTAGGTTTTTTGGGGAGTGCCTGATACACCTTGAAGTTCACTAGCAATTTGTTTGGTTTTTTCTTAAAACTGCTCTGAATTTCCCTAGCAGAATTTTCTTTATAGAAATTGAAATGCTTGACTGAAAATTTATGGCCACTGCGGGAGGGATGAATCATACTTTCCAAAAAAAAAAAAATAAACAAAATAATTTGTTTTTAGTATAAAGCACTTATGAACATTTGATTTAATTAAAGTCCACTATTCCGCTGAAAATGTATAGCTTAATTATTGCATTGTTACATAGCATCAATAAGGTTCAGGGTAATGTGTAGTGCTCTTGCATGAATAATAAAGAAGGAAGTATCTTGTGAAGGTCAAGATTGTTTTTTTTACTAAGGAACTGCCAGAGGGAATTGACAATGAACCTGGAGTAACTGGACATGGGCCAATAAACTGCAGTGCTGAGAGTTTGGGAGGAGCCTAGATGGGAAGAGCTAAGCTGGGGCAGGGAGGCTGGAGCGGGGTGGAGTATTGATTCAGTGAGGGGGAGACTGAGATCAGATGAGGAGCTGGGGAGGGAATACTGGGACTGACTGCCCAGGGAGTGAGAACTAGTAGAACAGAGTGGAGGAGATGAGGAGGCATGGTAGACAAATCTGATGAGGATGAAGGGGCAGAACCAGCTGAACCAGCAGAACCAGCACTGTCTGGGCAAAGAGATTAGGAGAAGGAATTGAAATTGGGTGAGAAGCCGAGAGAGGGAGACTGGGTCTAGGAATCAGTGGGAAAGGGAAACTTAGACAAAATAGTGAGTGAAACTGGATGTTGAAGGAGACTATGACTGATATGAGAAGCCTCAGGAGAGAGGACTTGGATTAGCTCAGTGAGGATACTAGGATGAGAGAAGGAGCCAGGTTTGAGGAAGAGCCAGGACTGGGAAAGGGAAAGGTTGAGGCAGAATAAAAATCCCTCATCCTCAGTGCTGTGAAAACAAATTCACTGATGTTTGTGAAGTGTTCAGATACCATAGTGATTGGCATTATAGGAAAGTCCCTGGGGGAATTAATTCTCTCTCCAGAGCAGGGTTTGAATAGTGTGAAATAAGTAAGTCTTGGGGTCATCCACTGATCAGTGAAGATAAAATATTGAATAGCTGTTCAATAGGTTTCAGAGTAGCAGCCTTGACAGTCTGTATCCGCAAAAAGAACAAGCTTACTTGTGGCCGTAAGGGTACATCTTCACTACCCACCGGATCCGCAGGTAGTAATCGATCTATAGGGAATTGATTTATCATGCCTCATCTAGACGCGATAAATTGAACCCCAAACATGCTCCCCGTCGACTCCGGAACACCACCAGAGCGAGCGGTGGTAGCGGAGTCGACGGAGGAGCCACGGACATCGATCCCACGCCGTGAGAACCCGAGGTAAATCGATCTAAGATACTTTGACTTCAGCTACGCTATTTACGTAGCTGAAGTTGCCTATCTTAGATCGATACCTCCCCCCCAGTGTAGACTAACAAAGTTATTTGAGCATAAGATTTTGTGGGCTACAGCCCACTTCATCAGATGCATAGAATGGAACATACAGTAAGGAAATATATATACACATACAGAGAATACAAAAAGGTGAGGGCTGTCCTACCCACTATAACAGACTAATTAATTAAGATGAGCTATAATCAGCAGGAGAAAAAAAACTTTTGAAGTGATAATCAAGATAGCCCATTTCAGACACTTTGACAAGAAGGTGTGAGAATACTTAACATGGGGAAATAGATTCAATGTGTGTAATGGCTCAGCTATTCCTAGTCTCTATTCAAACCTGAATTGATGGTGTCTAATTTGCACATTAATTCAAGTTCAGCAGTTTCTCCTTGGAATCTGTTTTTGAAGCTTTTCTGTTGCAATATTGTCACCTTTAAGTCTGTTACTGAGTGATCCAAGAGGTTGAAGTGTTCTCCTACTGGTTTTTGAAGGTTATGATTCCTGATGTCAGATTTGTGTCCATATATTCTTTTTCGTAGAGACTGTCTGGTTTGGCCAATGTACAAGGCAAAGGGGCATTGCTGGCACAAGATGGCATATATCACATTGGTAAATGATAGTATGAGAGTAGCAGAATCTTGCCCTCTATGGGAAAATTCACTTCTTATAAATAATTGTTATATGGGAAAGTTAATATATATGTGCTCTATTGTAGTAAAGTCAAAATTTCTAACAAAACTTCTGGAGATTTATTAAGAAGAAATTTAATAACATTTTTAAGGATTCAGTCAACTTTTTATCAAAGCCAATGGGAGATATGCATTCACTTTCAGTGAATGTGAGTTATATGTGGGGCCTGTAGCTTGAAGCAGTCTCCTTAGCACTTTGGTATATGATATATGCCAAACTTCTGGAGATTTATTAAGAACAATTTAATGACATTTCTAAGGATTCAGTCAACTTTTTATCAAAGCCAATGGGAGATATGCATTCATTTTCAATGAATGTGAGTTATAAGTGGGGCCGGTAGCCTGATGCAGTCTCCTTAGCACTTTTTTTTTTAATGTTTATCTCATTCCTTTTCCCAAGGAAATGAAGACAGTGAAAGAGAGAAACCACACAGCACTGACAGAATTCATCCAGCTGGGGTTTGGAAGTGGTCTGGGGCTCAAGGTGGGCCACTTTGTGGTATTTCTGGCGATTTACATGACAACCGTTCTGGCAAATACCATTATGGTCTTCCTCATTGGCACCAGCTCTTGCGTGCACACTCCCATGTACTTCTTCCTCATGAATCTCTCACTCTTAGACCTATGCTACTCCTCCAGCATCGCCCTCAAGACCATGGCGAGCTTCCTAGCAGGCAGCAAAACCATTTCCTTCATTGGAGGTGCCACCCAATTCTTCTTCTTCGATCTCTTTGCTGCTACCGAGGCGTTCATGCTGGCAGCTATGGCGTATGATCGATACACCGCCATCTGCAACCCAATCCTGTATCCCATCGCCATGTCCAAGCAGGTTTGTGTTCAGTTGCTGGTGGGTTCCTATGTTTGCAGTGGTGTAAACTCCATGGTGCAAACAGTCTATACCTTTACTCTGTGCTTCTGTGGGTCCAATGAGATTGATCACTTCTTCTGTGACTTTACACCCCTGATAAGCCTCTCATGCACCAACACAGACATCAATGAACTGGAGATGTTCACTTTATCTGGCCTCCTCATCATGAGCACTTTCATGGTCATTCTTGTCTCCTATGCCTACATCATCTCCGCCATCTTCAGGATTCGCTCTGCTGAGGGCAGACACAGAGCCTTCTCCACCTGCACCTCCCACATGATGTCCGTAACTTTATTTTGTGGGACTCTTACCTTCATGTATGCTCAGCCCAGTTCACTATCTGCTCCAGCTCAGAGCAAAATGGTGTCTGTGTTTTATACCCTGGTCATCTCTATGTTGAATCCTCTCATCTATAGCCTGAGGAACAAGGATGTGAAAAAAGCTTTCAGAAGAACCATCAGCTCAGTGTTTCTAAAATGAACCTTCTGTCTGAACATTGAGCTAAATAATCCTTTGGGTTATCGAAATACCAGTACTGTAACAGTCATAATCTATCTATCTATCTATCTATCTAATCTAGCTCGGTAACTAAACTAGCAGTTCCCTTTGTATTCCTCTCTCTCTCTAAATTTGTATACCACTCACAATACCAGAGTATGCCATTATAAGAGTGATTTAAAAATAAATTGATCAACCCTCTGTGTATCTAGGTTACATTTTTTCACATTGTTATCTGTTCTTGTACCTTAGGGAGTGTTTGAGATGTGTGTCAGAATTTCACCACTGGTGTATTATTGCTGATCCAAACACTGGAACTCAAGAATAATCTGGCTTAATGTGTGTGTGTTTGAGTGTGTGTGTGTGTGTCCACGTATGTGTGGTTATATCACACTTTACTGCCTGACCCCAGCAACTAATCTCCATGCTATTTGCCAAAGGAGGTAATATAGGATTTTCTGAAGTACTGCATGTTGCAGTTAATTACAAAACATTTGTGGATGAAAAAATCAGACTTAGGTTGAAGAAATCATTTGGCAAATTGGAGTTGAGTTTGCCAAATTTTAGTCAGTTAAACAGAAAATAAACCAGTTTTATTTTTAAATCAAAACAGTTCCTTTCAACCTTTTATAAAGGAAATATTTCAATTGTTTCATTCAAAAAACATGTTTTCTTTTAGAATTTTACTGCAATTTTATTTTTTTTTGAGAGTGGTTACGAACTTCAAAATGAGAAAAGCAAAATATCGTGTTTGGGAAATCTGGCTAAAGTTTTTGTTTTCAACTTGTTTGGTTCACTGAATCATCATCATCATCATCATCATCATCATCATCATCATCTAAAACACTTACTTTAATATTTTTAATTTTGCCAGTGAGTAGAAAAGTTGGTTATTTCACAGCTACATAAGAGGATATTTCAGACACAGGAGGCATAGTACAAGTGTGAACTACTGTTCTCGCCCTCAGTGTGTCTGAAAACCATTTGCCCTCACTGAAGTCAAAAGCCGGTACAACTGCAGAAGAAGAGATGTGATAACAGTTGAATGGAAGATCAACCACAGCATCTAATGGCCACCTTGCTGATTCTAACATGGTTTATCTGGTGGGAATCCAAGGGCATTAATAGGCCAAATAACCACTCAGTTGGGCCTGTCCCAGTGATTCTGTCATAGATCTGCTTTTAAACAGTCCCTTGGTGGTTCAAAGTTCAGACAGGCCAAGGCCAGGGCTCCCCAAGGCCAAGCTGCTGGAGAATCCATCTTGGCTTTGCCCGCTTTCTTTGTCTGTCAGACCTAGGTGACAGCTCCTGAGTCTCCATGAGCCCAGTTCTTATCACAGCCATCATCAGACACCTTTTTCCTTTATTCCCCAGCTCTGGGCCTTTGCTGTGCTAGGTGTTTCCATTGCCTCTTTCAGAACCTCCATTTACATATGTAGGTTTATTCAACTTGTCAGTGACTCTTGGTCATCAACCAGACATCTCTGTGAGTCCAACATCTCGTCCCTTAGCTTTAGACTTACGAACTGTCTACACTTCAAATGATTCACTGATGCAGCTGTGCCACCCTAGCACTTTAATGAAGATGCTCTATGGCGATGGGAAGGAGCGCAGTTAATTCACGTCCTCGAGAGCAATAGCGATGTTGGCGGGAGAAGCTCTCCTATCCAAATAGCGCAGTATACACCAAGTGTTAGGTCATTGTAACTGTGTTTTTCACACCCTTGGGAGACATAATTGTACCAACATAGGTCTGTAGTGTAGACCAGACCTATGTGCATAGTGGTGCAGAGCACAGAGAGAAACAGAAATGTTTATAAGAATTATAAAAATATTACCCAAATACCCACATTTGTCCCAGCATCTACTATTATTTGTGTTAACAGTAGTACTTGTAAGCCTCCCCTAACTTTGGGGTTCCATTATCCTCACTTGTTGGTAAGGCACAGAGTAAAAGACAGTCTCTGCCTCTATCTGAAAAAAACAAGAGGTGGAAGATGACACAGAGACATGGAGAGGAGAAACGACTTGTCCCAGGATGCAAGCCTGGATAGTGACAGAGATAGGAATAGATCTGTCAAAATAGCCTGTTGAAAAGTTCCGTACTTCTCAAGATCTGAGCATCCCAGTAGCCAAGATTAGTGTCAGTAAATCATCAGCCTGCCAAACCAGAGATTAGATGAGTGTATAGGTGGCACACATTGAGGTTATGGGCCCCATCTTTCACTCCAGCACAGATAGGGAAGCTCTGGTCACTGAGTCACCAAAAAGAACATCAATGAAGTTCTGCATCTCACCCTAGGCAGCAGCATCACAGACATCATAATGGAGCAATTCATCAAATTCAGCACAATGCCTGAAATATCTCATTGCAATTGCCATTTCCCCAACATAGCGATTCTCAGATTCTAGGCCAGGAGGGACCATTATGTAGTGCTCTTTAGGAAATGGGGGCTATATATTTTTCCATGGAACATTTCAATGAAAAGGATTTTTTTTTCATGTTTGTAATTTTTGGCTTTTAATGAAAATATCAAAGACTCTGAAATGAAAAAGAAAATCTATTTAGAATTTTTTGACCAAAAAACCCTCTTTTTTTGAAGAAAACAGACACTTCTGAAAAATGTTTCATTTTGTTGAAAACACAGTTTACCAGTAAAAAAAAAAAAAAAAAAGTAGCATCGTCACCCTAGCTATTCGAGGAGCATGCAATGATAACGTGCCTCACATGCATAATGGAGCAATCTCTCATCCGACCATTACGAGAGCACAATTTGCCTGAATCATTCCTCACTTGCAATGAGCTCTATAATTACCCACATAGCGATTCTCAGAATGTGCTAGAGGGCCACGAGGGCATCCCATTCAAGTGAATAGGTGCTCAATTGAACGTTGTAGAGGACAGAATATGGCGGGCTAATAGATATACTTATTACATGGAACAAGAATGGCACAGTGAAAAGATGTTGATATCTAATTTACAATTCACATGTATTCTTATATTTGTAGGGCGTTATTCCAAATAGGAGAATAGTCCACAAGACATGGATGAATGAAATATAGAAAAAACCTCTCAATTTAGTAATTGTTTTCTTTTAGACCGAAAGAAAATCTGAAACCGCACGCTATTATTTTGGAGAAACAACAGCTACACATCTATCTTCATGAGGAAAATGTGTAATGGTCACTCTATTGTTTGGACATACACAGTGTAATTAACCAGTGAAAAAAAAAGAAAGAAAATAAAGGCTTAAGAAGATGAGAATATTTGCGCGAGACTGATATACGTAACTTAGTCACATCATGGAGACTAGGAGCTGTTCATCTAGTCTGAGCATCGCGTCTCAGCTTTCTTAAAGCGAGCGATCAACAGAGAGTACCTAGGCCAGTCCTGCAAAGACTATGTCTTCAACCCACGCTGTTCATACAGGTGATCTCTTCTCCATATGACTAGCTATTTGCTTTTATTAAGTTCCTTTAATGACAATTGTCCTGTGGAAAGCTCCTTCTGAAATTCCTATCCCACCTAAACAGTTTAGACCTATTAATTAACCTCTGGGGAAAACACCCACAGTGCTTTAAAGGCAACACAATCGTGATTAACACCAGTGGTTTTTCTTCTTCTCAGGAACTGCAGTCATTTTGAAAAAGTCCTCCCTTGCCAACCTCAGGTCTCACTGGAGGACACACCACACCACAAGAAGAGCAGAAAATCTGCTCAGGATGTGTGCTAAGGTTGAGACACATGACTAATTTCCACACTTGTATGGAATATTGACTGAGCTTGTAGCCAGCCTGATTGTTTTTATAACTCCTGTGCAATGCCTAGGTACCATGGTTGCTAGCAATTTGGAAATTATAATTAGTAAGTAGACAGAAATGTCTTGATTGATAGATAGATAAATAGATAGATCTGGTTTAAGCTGCTACACTGACTTCTTCAGAGCTGAAAACTTTTGCAAGCTGTCCCACCTATCTGCACCTTCTCACCATCCACTCTGATACTGCAGAACTTTTTAAAGCAGTGAAAGGTGAGTGCAAAGTTTACCAAGTCTTCATATCTATCTATCTATCTATCTATCTATCTATCTATCATGTGAAAAAAATGTTGACTTCAGTATTATGAGTACTGTGAATAAATATTGCTCCCAAGTCAAGGTTTGTAACATCATCCACCAGCCATGCTTTTTAGGGTTTTTTTAAGAGATTAATATTTGTAATAGCACTAAATAACTGTCTATGTTTTTCTAGTGGCACCCATAAACAGTGATTACTTACTCTCATTTTTGTAAAAAATCCTTGCTCATCATTTCCAGTTAAGATTAATCTAGCATATTTCCAATCATTTGATATAATTACACCTGGGGCTGCTCTATGAAAGAACACAGCCTTTTGGGGGAAAAAACAAGATAAATACATTTCATGAAAAAAATAGGAAGAAAACAGAAAATGCCAAATGATGTTATAAGGGAGCATTGCAGAACTTTAAACGAGCATGTTCCCTAATCAATCAGCTATGTAACTGAAGAATGTTAACTGGGATGACTTTAAGTGAGGAGTTACTGTACTAAAGAACAAAATTAGCCAATATATATATAAACAGGGTATTGTGGGAAAGAGTCAATATGGCTTTTGTAAAGGGAGATCATCCCTCACTAATCTATTAGAATTCTTTGAGAGGGTCAACAAGCATGTGGACAAGGGGGATCCAGTGGATATAGTGTATTTGGATTTTCAGAAAGCCTTTGACAAGGTCCCACAGCAAAGGATCTTAAGCACCGTAAACTGTCATGGGATAAGAGGGCAGGTCCTCGCAGATCAGTAACTGGTTAAAAGATAGGAAACAAAGGGTAGGAATAAATGGTCAGTTTTAACAATGGAGAGATAAGTTGCAGGCTTTCTCAAGGATCTGTACTGGGACCAGTGTTGTTCAGCATCTTCATAAATGATCTGGAAAAGGGGGAGAACAGTGAGGTGGCAAAGTTTGCAGATAATACAAAATTACTCAAGATAAGTCCAAAGCTGATTCTGAAGAGTTACAAAGGGATCTGACAAACCTGGGTGACTGGGCAACAAAATGGGAGATGAAATTCAGTGCTGATAAGTGAAAAGAAATGCACATTGGAAAATTTAATCTCCTCTATATATACAAAATGATGGGGTCTAAATTAGCTGTTACCTCACAAGAAAGAGATTTTGGAGTTATTGTGGTTAGTTCTCTGAAACATCTGCTGAATGTGGAGCAGCAGTCAAAATAGCTAACAAATATTAAGAACCATTAGGAAAAGGATAGATAATAGAACAAAAAATATCATAATACTGCTATATAAATCCAGGGTACACCCACACCATGAGTACTGCCTGCAGCTCTGGTCGCCCCATCTCAAAAAAAGATATAATAGAATTGGAAATGATAGTGAGAATGGCAAGAAAAATGGTTAGAGGGACGGAACAGATTCCAAATGAGGAGAGATTAAAAAGACTGGGACTGTCCAACTTTGAAAAGAGACAACTAATGAGTGATATGATATCAGTATATAAAATCATGACCATTGTGGAGAAAGTAAATAAGAAAGTATTGTTTAACCCTTCACATAGCACAAGAACCGGAGTCATCCAATGGAATGAAAGGAATAAAACAAACATAAAGAAGTACTTCTTCACCCAATGCACAGTGAACTTGTGGAGCTCATTGCCTGGGGATGGTGTGAGGGCCAAAAGTATAACTGGGTTCAAAACAAAATTAGGTAAGTTCATGGCAAATAGGGCCATCAATGGCTATTATCCAAGATGGTCAAGGACACAATCAAATGGTACAGAAGTCCCTAAACCTCCAACTGTCGGAAGCAACTGACACTGACCAATGTCAGAGACAGGATATGGGCTAGACGAACTGTTGGTCTGATCCACTGTGGCTGTTCTTAAGTTCTTAAGTAATGGCACCCAGGGGCAAATAGTGATATGTAATGTCCCATGTTATACTAAGGGTCAGACTAGATTATCCTTTATGGAGGAAAAAATGATGAGAAAATATGGAGAGTTGTTTCTGTCTAAACAAAACACTTGACAACTTTCAACAGTTTTCATTTACAAAATTTTCCTTAAAAAACTAAATGTTTCAACAAAAGTGAACATTTTTCTGGAGATTTCCTTCTGTTTTGATCAAAAGGAATTTTCAAGAAGGACTATAAAGATCTTTTAAGCTTCTGCGGAAACACTCAGCACAACAGCTGTAAGAATGGATTTTTCAGTGCACTGGCAGTTTCAAAAATTAGAAAAAAATCATTTGGGGTTGAAATAAAAACTTTTTTTTTCAAAATTTTCAACAAATCAAAAAATAAAAAAAGTTTTGGGTAAAAAAAATTTTCATTTTAGCTTTGACCATTTTAGAATGGCTTTGTTTGTTAATAAAATCAAGGGAAATTTTCAAACACAAGTCATTTTGAACTAAAGTAACAAAACAATTTGCTTACAAAATGTCAGAACAAAATATCTATCTATCTATCTATCTATCTATCTATCTATCTATCTATCTATCTATCTTTTAATTAGGTCTTTTCACCCAAAATAACTTGGCAAAACAGACATAAATTTGCAAAATATTTTGGAATTGAAAAATCAGCATTTCAGACAAAAAATACCACCCAGGTCTGCCTAGCACTAGCACATGAGGGTCATGACGGCAATTATTTGAATCATCATCACCCACATAAGTACTTGCACATGATGATGAAGTAGCCCTTAATCCATGTATGATTGTGAGGTGATCAGCTACTCTACTGATGTGGCCCCTATAATTACTTAGATGGATGGATTCACGTTCTCGATCCATTGCACAAAGCACAAGTTCACTGAGCTGCTTTTTCCATTCCTTTCAGATCTGCAGATAACGAATTTGAAACCCAAGCCAGGATGGAGAACCAAACTGGCCTCAGGGAATTCATCCTCCTGGGATTCCCTACCCAACTGGAGCTCCAGGCCTTGCTCTTCCTGGTCTTTTTGCTCATCTATGTACTGACGATCACAGAGAACATGGTCATCATCCTGGTGGTGAAGCAGAATCACCAGCTCCACAAGCCTATGTACTACTTCCTGTGGAACTTGTCTTTCCTGGAGATCTGGTACGTCTCGGTCACCCTGCCCAAGCTGCTGGTGGGCTTCTGGTCTCAGAACAAAAGCATCTCCTTCCCCAGCTGCATGGCCCAGCTCTACTTCTTCATCTCTCTCATGTGCACTGAGTGCGTCCTCCTGGCTGTCATGGCCTACGACCGCTACATGGCAATCTGCCACCCACTGCGCTACCCAGCCATCATGACCCATCGGCTCTGCCTACAGCTGGCAGCTCTTTCCTGGGCAGGCGGGTTCTCCATCTCCCTGGTCAAGGTGTCGTTCATCTCGCAACTGAAGTTTTGCAGCCCAGGGATCATCAACCATTTCTTCTGTGACATCTCCCCAGTGCTCACCCTGGCCTGCACTGACATGTCTGTGGCAGAGATGGTGGACTTTGCCCTGGCCTTGGTCATCCTGCTGCTCCCACTTGCTGTCACCACCCTCTCCTACTTGTGCATCATCGCCACCATCCTGCACATCCCCACCGCCCAAGGCAAGAGGAAAGCCTTCTCCACTTGTGCTTCCCACCTCACCGTGGTCATCATCTTCTTCTCAACCTCCCTCTTCATGTACGCCCGGCCCAGGAGTATCCACCCTTTCAACCTCAGCAAGGTGGTGTCTATCTTTTATGCCGTCGTCACCCCAGCTCTGAACCCACTGATCTACTGCCTGAGGAACAAGGAAGTGAAAGAAGTCCTGAGGAAAACCCTGGACAGGAACTGGTCCCTGACCAATCAGATCGGCATGGAATCATAGCGATGTAGGGCTGAAGGGGAATCTCAAGAAGTCATCAAGTCTGAGGCAGGGAAGCATGTAATCTGGAATTCCGTCAGGGGTCTAAGTCCAGCTTTTTAGGATTAGAAAGCTGGTCTAGCCAATAGAGAAGTAAAATTGGATTCCTGAGACCTGGGTTTAATTCCTGGCTCGGCCACTGATTCTCTGTGTGACCTTGGACCTTGATCTACTGTATGGAAGTTTCCCCATCTATAAAATAGGAATAATACTTCCCTACCACACAGGAAAGTTGTGAGGATTAAATCCATAACTGATTGGGTAGCCTTCTGATGCTATGGAGATAAGGGCCATGTAAATATCTTGGTAGGCAGATAATTCCTGTGAATTTCAATATGAGCTTGAGGGTCTAACTCCCTTAGGCTCCTGTCATGGTATATTTCCCCACTCTGAACCTTAGCGTCCAAAAGATGGGCTACCAGCATGAATTCCTCTAAGCTCAATTACCAGCTTAGTACTTGTAGCGCTGCCACCAACTAGAAATTCCACTCCCTGGTACACTCTGGTCCCTCCAAAACCTTGCCTGGGGAACCCCAAGACCCTGATCCTCTGGATCTTAACACAAGAAAAGTAAACCCTTTCCCCCACCATTGCCTCTCCAAGGCTTCCCGTCCCTGGGTTATCCTGGAAGATCACTGTGATTCAAACTCCTTGAATCTAAAAACAGAGAGGAAAATTCACCTTCCTCCCTCCTTCTCTTTCCCCCTCCCAGACTCTCCCCGAGAGAGAAAATAATCCTAACACAGAGAGAAAATTAACCTTTCTCTCCCCCTTC
>NC_133782.1:34857811-34961512 GCF_003597395.2 Chelonoidis abingdonii
CAAAGTAACAGCACACACAGAAACTTCCCTCCCTCCAGATTTGAAAGTATCCTGTCCCCTGATTTGTTCTCTGGTCAGATGACAGCCAGGCTTACTGAACTTGTTAACCCTTTACAGTCAAAAGAGATATAAAGTACTTCTGTTCTATTAACTCCTACTATCTGTTTATGACAGCTCCTTTGAAATCCCAGCCATAGGCTCAGATTTTTCAAAGCCACTAAAAGATTTGGGGACTGTCTGAAAGGAATGGGAATTGGTCACCCAAATGTCCTAGGTATCTTTAAAACTTCTGCATATAATCCAAGTGCTGCAGCCACGAGGTGCAGGCACAGGATGAAAAGACATGGGATACAACAAATCTGGGATCAACTATCAACCCTGCCATGAAATTCCTGTTGGCCTATGGGTGAGTTGGTCCCTTAGTTCCCAATCTGTGAAACAGTAATAACTATACCTCTTTTGTCAGCTGTTTGGCTGACTTGTCTATTTATGATGAGATTTTCAAAGGTATTTGATGCCCAAATTCCACTGAAATTCAGTGAGGGATGTGCATATAATTACCTTAGAGTGTAAGCTTCTTGGGCAGGCTCTGTCTCCCATGATATGTCTGTATGTTGCCTAGCACAATGGGGCCCTATCTCAGTTGGGATTAATAGAAATTTTGTGTCAATTCCATCTCTTCTATAGGAAGGGGCAAAAATATTCCTAATCCCTATTTCCCCATTCCCTGAAGCATGTGGATTGATATCTCCTAAATAAGTTTGTTCCACTTCAGGTGCTATTCCCATCTCTAAACATATTTCTTATCATATTGATAAGCCTCTAGCCTATGTAACATTCACAATTAAGTATGCATTGAGAAGAAATGAATTTCACTTATTTCCCTTTAATCATGTTTTCTATTGTTTTATTCCATTGAGTGCCTTTTTGCTTTTAGGATAAATTGGCTTTTTGTGACTCAGTCATTATGTTGTATGTGGTGAAAAATTTCTGCCAAAACTTCTGTTAACCAAAAATAAGATATTCAATGAAATAACTTTTTTCTATATAAAATTGAGTTTAAAATAATCTGAAACCCCCGAAACCATAGAACTTTTTTAAAAAATTTTCAGCCAACATCGTGAAATATTCTGGCCAAAGAGTGAAATCTTGTATCCTTAAATTGAGATATTTTGATTTTGAAATCCTGCAGCAGTGCCTCATAGGAATCTCCTCTGTAAGCTAGCCTCTCTACCTGGACTTCATCTCCCATAACGCACTGCAGCCATGGGACTCCCATGATGTATTGGCTGCGATTGCCAACACCTGATCCTGTACATTAGAGTACCTGGGATTTTCAAGAAGCCTAAGGGAGTTAGTCACCCAAGTCCCTTCCAGATTCAATGGGAGCTAGGCACTTCTATAGGAAATCACAGCCCTTGTGTCCTCACATCCCAGTGACTGCAGAAGTCTCAGTAGGAATTGACCTTTAAAGGCATTTCCCAGGACCTGACAGGATTGAGCCCTAAACAACTGTGGAGTTTTCAGTCACTTAGGCTGAGATTCTCCAAGGACCTAAAGGATCTGGGCACCTGACTTTCATTGAAAGCCTCAGCCCCATCAATGGGAAGACAGGCTCATGTCCCTTGGGTCAACTAAGAATGATTCTGGGGAAAAAATATTCACTTCAGGAGCAGAATACAGCTTTATTAGATCTAGAAGCTGGATCCTCTGATGGGGTTAATCAGCATAGATCCAGTGACAACAGTGGAGCTGCCATCAATTTGCACCAGCTGAGGATCTGGACCCATTGAATGAGTGGAGCTATGGCAGATTTACATGACTTGGGATTTAAACTGCAATAAACTAATAAACAAGGCCAAAAAAGGATGTGTTTTTTGAGACTATCTGAAAGTTACCCTGAGATCTGAGGAAAGAATTTAACTCTGAGGTGTCTTTTCTACCCACCCTCCCACACCAGAAGATGAAGCTTATGGAAAGAAAGTTTTGCTAGGGCTGGCTAGCTACATATCCCTTATAAAGCCTTTTAATTTGAATGTCCCAAGATTGAGACTGGAAACAAAATGGTGGGTTTACTCTTTCTGGCTCAATCCACAATCTAAGCTCCACAACTGAAAACAAAATGCCACTCACACCAAACAGGCCAACTTCTTCCTTGCTGGATTTGACCACCAACAGAATAAGGAAATGGGTTAGCCACAAAGCAAGTTGTTTTCTCTCCAAAATATATCTATACCTATATTGATATCGATATCTAGATATCAATATTGATATTGATATAGATGCTTTCTTCCATCAAGAGGCCAAAAACTTGAACAATATCACACCAAAAATGGAAGTTATTTTCATTTTCAACCAAAAAATAAAACTTTCACATTTCAGGGCCTTCTATTTTGTAACTAAAGCCATTTTTTTTAGTGCAGGAAAAACCAAACCAAAGCAAAACCTTTTTTAGTGAGGTCTGTTTATTGCAAAGGGTGGGAGCAGTTCCTGCCTACCCCAGAGTCACTGTGACAGGTTCTCTGCAGACAGGCAGATACCACTGTGTGGCTTACACTCAAGTCCTGATGTCATGAAGGCTAGAGGGTAGTTAACCACGGGCACAATTTACCAAGTGTCATGATGGGTACTTCATCAGAGGCAATTTAAAAATAAATACTAGAGCAGTTCTAGTTTGAACAGGAATAAATGCAGGGAATTCCCATGACTAGGGTATCCACTGACACATCCCCAACGTACCGAACATTCCAATACTTCCTCACGGTGTGCTTGAGACTGTGCCATACATGGGAAACAATGTTGAAGAATGTGTCCATGGGGGTGGCATGCTCTTCAAAATGTTGTTCTTTGTCCGATACCAGGCAAAACCACATTCAGCTTTTGTCTCACTACCAGATGGTGGACAAATCTTAGAAAAGCAGGACTGTCTGTCCTAAAACCAGACTAATGGCCCGCCTACCTATGAAATGCTCACAGTGTTCATTTCTTTGGTTTTATAATCTATTAATCAATATGGCAGATTTGGATTTTTAAAGGATCCTAAGGGCACCTGCCAGCCTAAGACATTTTTTGAAAATCCCTGCCTTAGCGTACAAAAGCTTAAATATAAGTTTAAATTCTGAAGTACAAGATGCCAAATCAGTGATGCGGGACAATCTGTTCCCGACTAATCATTTTAATAAAATGTGGAGCAAATTCTGATGGCTTTATGCAGCTTTTCCTTAGGCATGTGTTTTCAAGGGAGCTGAGTTTCACAGGTGGTCAGACTACATTATCATAATGGTCCCTTCTAGGCTTAAAATTCATGTATGTACCTTAAGGAATGAGCTTCCCAAATCTAACTGATGACCAATGTGACTCCTTTAGGCTCCTTTGAAAATTCCTGGCAAACACTCACCAAATTCAACAATAGTATTGCCAATGTGAGAAAAAAGGTTGTTTCTAAGTAGCAGCTTCCAGAGAAGGAGAAATTAGAAATCATCTATGATTTTAATTATTATTGTGAAGTAGAATGAATGCTAGCAGATGGCAGCAGTGGGGGGTTTAGCAAAGGGGCAGCTTTGCTTCCGATCCAGAAGTGCTTGAATCATTT
The DNA here is from genome assembly GCF_003597395.2 of Chelonoidis abingdonii. Classification (NCBI taxonomy): domain Eukaryota; kingdom Metazoa; phylum Chordata; order Testudines; family Testudinidae; genus Chelonoidis; species Chelonoidis abingdonii. The sequence continues at coordinate 34,861,404 of NC_133782.1, forward strand.
TCACTGCCGCTGGAATTGTCCTAGCTGCAACAGAAATTGCTGAAAAGGATGGGTTTAATCAGATCTTTAAGGGTGCACTCTGCATTTGGTAATAGCCTGTGCATATAATGATAGAGAGATTTCATCAGTGCTGTTGTTTCTGCTTATTGCTCAGCACAAGTAAAGCAGGTGGAAAATTTTCCAGCAGAACAGTTCCCCAAAGGAAAATGCTAATTTGAGCCAACTGAAATATTTTATGACAATATACCTATTTCATAGCTTTTCCACAACTGCCTGCATAGTTTGGGTGTTAGCACACTGGCCTTATAAATCAGGGTTCATGAATTCAAATCTGTCTGGAGTCTGTGAAGCTATTTTGTACAGTCATGACAAGTGTGGAGAAAGTAAATAAGAAAGGGTTATTTACTCTTTCTCATAACACAAGCACCAGGGGTCACTACACGAAATTAATAGGCAACAGGTTTAAAACAAAGGAAAGGAAGTATTTCTTCACACAACACGTTGTCAACCTGTGGAACTCCTTGCCAGAGGATGTTGTGAAGGCCAAGCCTATAACAGGTTCAAAAAAGGACTAGATAAATTTATGGACTATTAACCAGGATGAGCAGGGATGGTGTCCCTAGCCTCTATTTGCCAGAAGCTGGGAACGGGTGATGAGCTGGATCACTTTGATCATCTGCTCTCTTCATTCCCTCTGAAGCACCTGGCATTGGTCACTGTTGGAAGACAGGACACTGGGCTAAATGTACCTTTGGTCTGAGCCAGTCTGGCTGTTCATATTTTCACAGAAAAAATATTGAAATATTTCATTTTAATTTTACAATTTTGGCAATATAATATAATATAATATAATATAATATAATATAATATAATATAATATAATATAATATAAATGTCAAAACAAAACCTTTTCAACCTTATTACAGTGAAATGTTTTGATAGTTTTGAAAGGAAATACTTTTTGGAATATTTCATTTAATGAAAAATTCCAAATCTTTGGCCCATTTCAGGACAAAACCAAATTTAAAATCTCAGAATGTCCTGTGGGACTGAAGTTCTGAATTCTGACCCACTCTGATTACAAGATATTTCTTCTGTGACTAGGAATATTACTGACTAGACTAGGGTTCCATTGCTTAATTATCATTTAATCTGCCTGGTATATGGACACCACACATATATGAAATCTGGAAAATCCAAAGGAGCTAAGAGCTGTGGAAACCTAAATACCTTAGGCTTCTTTGAAAATCTCAGTTTAAGTATTTTTCTGTTTTCCTGTGGCTGAAGTGTAATGGTATTTTCAGCCCGGAAGACAACTAAGGCCTGGTCTACACTACAAGTTTATGTCGAATTTAGCAGCATTAAATTGAATTAACCCTGCACCTGTCCACACAACGAAGCCATTTACTTCAACATAAAGGGATTTTAAAATCAATCTTTGTACTCCTCCCTGATGAGGGGACTAGTGCTGAAATCGATATCGCCTGTTCGAATTAGGGTTAGTGTGGATGCAATTAGACGGTATTGGCTTTTGGGAGCTATCCCACAGTGTATCATTATGACCGCTCTGGACAGCACTTTCAACTCAGATGCACTGGCCAGGTGTACAGGAAAAGCCCTGCAAACTTTTGAATCTCATTTCCTGTTTGGCCAGTCAAGATCATCAGCACAGGTAACCATGCAGTCTGAGAATCGAAAAAGAGCTTCAGCATGGACCGTATGGGAGGTATTGGATCTGATCGCTTTATGGGGAGACAATTCTGTGCTATCAGAACTATGTTACAAAAGACAAAATGCCAAAACATTTGAAAAAATCTCCAAGGGCATGATGGAGAGATGCCACAACATGGATTCAATACAGTGCTGCGTGAAAGTTAAGGAGCTCAGACAAGTGTACCAGAAAACCAAATAATCAAACAGATGCTCCGGGGCAGAGCCGCAATAATGTCACTTCAATGCAATCGATCCACAATAAAAGAGCTCATCTGAATAAGTGGAAGGACACAGTATCACAGTACAGAAAAACGGTCAATGAACGTGAGGACAGAAGGGACAAACGTGAGCACAGGAGGGATGATCGAGATGAGAGGTGGCGGCAGGAAGATCAGAGAAGGCAGGATGCAACGCTGGGGCTACTGCAGGATCAAATGGACATGCTCCTCTGTCTGGTGGAGCTTCAGGAATGACAGCAGAGTGCTGCTGCAGCCCCTGTTTAACTGCCCTCCCTCCTCCCCAAGTTCCATATCCTCCTCACCCAGATGCCCAAGAATGGGTGGGGGGAGGCTCCGGGGACCCAACCACTCCATTCCAGTGGACAGCCCAAGCCACAGAAGGCTGGCATTCAACAAGTTTTGAAGTGAAGTGTGGCCTTGTCCTTCCTCCATCCCCACCCCACCCGGGCTACCTTGGCAGTTATCTCCCTATTTTTATAATCAATTAATAAAGAATACACGATTTTTAAATGATAGTGACTTTATTTCCTTAGAAAGCAAGCTGTGATTGAAGGTGAGGGTGGGTTGCTTTCAGGGAATGAGTCAATCAAGGTGGTGGGTTTTCATCAAGGAGAAACAAACAGAACTTTCACAGCATAGCCTGGCCAGTCATGAAACTGGTTTTCAAAGCTTCTCTGATTCACAGTGCTTCCTGGGGTGCTCTTCTAATTGCCCTGGTGTCTGTCTGCACATAATAAGCAGCCAAGTGATTTTCCTCAACCTCCCATAAACGTCTCCCCCTTACTCTCAAAGAGATTGTGGAGCACACAGCATTGTTTGAGTGAGTTGGTAAAGTGCACCAGTGTCCCTTTAAACATCCAAATGCACATTCTACCACCATTCTGCACTTGCTCAGCCTATACTTGAACAGCTCCCAACTACTGTCTAGGCTGCCTGTGTATGGCTTCATGAGCCAAGGCATTAAGGGGTAGGCTGGGTCTCCAAGGATAACTATAGGCATGTCAACATCCCCAACAGTTATTTTCTGGTCTGGGAAGTAAATCCCTTGCTGCAGCCATTTAAATAGACTAGTGTTCCTGAATACATGAGTGTCATGAACCCTTCCTGGTCATCCCGTGTTGATGTTGGTGAAACATCCCTTGTGATCCACCAGGGCTTGCAGCATCATTGAAAAGTACCCCTTGTGTTTTTTGTACTGGCTCCCCTGGTGGTCCGGTCCCAAGATAGGGTTATGGATTCCATCTATCGCCCCACCATAATTAGGGAATCCCATTGCAGCAAAGCCATCTGCTATGACCTGCACATTTCCCAGAGTCACTACCTTTCATAGCAGAAGCTTAGTGATTGCTTTGGCTACTTGCATCACAGCAGCACCCACAGTAGAGTTGCCCACTCCAAATTAATTCCCAACTGACCGGTAGCTGTCTGGCATTGAAGCTTCCAGAGGGCTATCGCCACTCGCTTCTCAACTGTGAGGGCTGCTCTCATCTTGGTATTCTAGTGCTTCAAGGCAGGGGAAAGCAAGTCACAAAGTTCCATGAAAGTGCCCTTATTCATGCGAAAGTTTTGCAGCCACTGAGAATCGTCTCACACCTGCAACACTATGCGATCCCACCACTCTGGCTTATTTCCTGGGCCCAGAATCAGCGATCCACAGTATGAACCTGCCCCATTAACACCATGATCTCCAAAGCACCGGGGCCCGCGCCTTGAGAAAATTCTGTGTCCATGTCCTCATCACACTCGTCACCGTGCTGCCATCGCCTCCTCCTCGCTTGGTTTTTCAGGTTCTAGTTCTGCATAAACTGCATGATAATGCATGAGGTGTTTACAGTGTTCATGACTGCTGCGTTGAGATGAAGGAGCTCCATGCTTGCCATGGTATGATGTCTGCACTGAAAAAAGGCGCAAAATGATTGTCTGCCAGTGCTCTTGGGAGGGGCGACTGATGACATGGCTTACAAGGAATTAAAATTAGCAAAGGGGGTGGCTTTGCATCAAGGAGAAACACAAACAACTGTCACACAGAATGGCCCCCTCAAGGATTGAAGTCAAAACCCTGGGTTTAGCAGGCCATTGATTTCATGGAAGGAGGTGGGAGCAAATTAATAGAAAACAAATCAGGTCTATTTCTTGTGTTGATCCACTCCATCTATCTTTTACATCTTAGACTGGCAGCAGATGGTGCATTATGACTGCTAGCCATCATCATCTCCTGGGTGCTTGGCAGAAGACAATGTTTTTTGCCCCATTAGGCATTGGGATCTCAACCCAGAGTTTCAATGGGTGGGAGGAGACTGCAGGAACTATGGGATAGCTATGGAATAGTTACCACAGTGCAATGCTCCCTAAGTCGACGCTAGCCTCTGCACTATGGACGCACACCGCTGATTAATATGCTTAGTGTGGACGCATGCCCTCGACTTTATGCAATCTGTTGCCAAAAATCAAATTCTGTAAAACTGGAGTAATTCCGTAGTATAGACATTCCCTAAAGCCCCAGTCTTGCAGACATTAAAGTAAAGATGTGCATGCATTTAAATGCTGGAAAAAACAGGGCCTAACTGAGTGACTATACAGGTTAAATGCAGCTTTACCATCTCTATTCTATCTATTCATGTATAGGAAAGGGGGCTAGTGATACTGGCTTAACGCACCTTTATGTCGATAGACCTGTATCCATTGTAGTGGTTGTACTGTTATAGCTATCTTTGTTAAAAAAAACAACCCCTGGCACTAACATAGATACAGCAGTACAAGACTTGGGTGCAGATGAGGCCTAAGGGTTTATCGGTTCACGGACATTAAGTGATGATCCCCCTTTTGACTAGCACACTGAGGATTGAAGTAGGAATCTCCAGAGCTAAATACAAAAGTCGCTGCAGCTTGAGCTAAAATTCTATAGCAGCTGACAGCGGGGCGGCTCCAGGGCTTGGGGCGGCATGCCGCGAGGGGTGCTCTGCCGGTCGCCGAGAGGGCAGCAGACAGGTAGCCTTCGGCAGCTTGCCAGCAGAGGGTCCGCTGGTCCCACGGCTTCAGTGGAACCATGGGACCAGCGGACCCTCTGCAGGTATGCCTGCAGGAGGTCCACCAGAACCAAGGGACCGGCAACCGGCAGAGCGTCACCCGCGGCATGGTGCTTGGGGCGCCAAAATGTCTAGAGCCGCCCCTGGCTGACAGTAACAACTCATATCCTCTGTGCATCATCCCTGAGGGATCATCTAACACACACTCACAAGTGCAATTTTTAAGTGTGAACGCGCACAGATTGGTTAACAACTGGTTCTTTGGATTTAGTTGTGCCTGTACATTTGTGGGCTCAGGCCAAATGTTTATGTGCCATAATGACACTGAATTTATTGTTTTTTTTAATATAATTTTGACAGATAATATCAATGTTTATTTTAAAGCATTTTCCCCCTATTTTTATTGATTTAAATGTTCACGGTTGTGCAACATTATAGATAAGCATGAAATTATGGGGGATTAGAAAATTATTATTTAATATCAGTAGATGCCAAGATTCAAAATGTTAACACTTTGTAGCCATTAAAAGACAAATAGTCAGCATCACATGTCAAAATATACAAAATAAATATTCTCAAACTCTAATATGTTCTCAAGCAGCATTTTTCTTACTTTATCTGTCTATAAGTTTTGATTACTATGGATGGACCTTTGGTCTAACCCAGTATGGCCATTTGTATGTTCTTTTGTTATGCTGATGGAAATATGCTTTCATCAGTGTGAGTGTGTATACTGAAGTCAATGTTTACTGTTATTTACAGACTATAATCGAATCCTTCCAAGCCCAGATGTAAGAGTCTCAGCATACAAAGTTGCACTATTTCAGCTAAATTAGTATAAAATTGTACCTTCAGTTCTATCAGTACCAGTTTCCCTGTGGCAGGGCTGAAGTCCTGTTGATTTTCAAAAGGATTTAAACCCAGTTTTTCAAATGTATTTCTGTAATGCTATATTCAGTGTGGCAAGGCCTCAGGCCCAGGTCTGCCACCTAAATCCCAATGAAATAAATATGAGTTAGGCACCTAAATGCCTTTAAAAAGACGGAATTAAGTGACTTAGGCACTTATAAGCCTAAGACTTATTGAAAGTAAATTGGACTAGCCAGCTAAGGTCCAGATGTTCAAAGGTATTTAGAGGCCTAAAGAAGCAGCTAAATGCTTGGTGGGATTTGCAAAAGTGCCTATGGCCCAGATCCTGAAAATTATTAGGCACCAAACTACCATCAATATCAATGGGAATAAAACACCTAAATGCCTTTGAAACTCTTGGCCCTTGGCACTTGGAGTCAATGGAATTTAGGAGCCTAAATGCTTATAAAATCTTCCATTTAGGCTTCTAAATCCTGTGATGCTTTTCAAAGTTTTACTCATTAAACTTGAGTTCCCCAAGCCCTGATCAAGTGCCCAGTGCAATGGAGCTCCTGGTGGTGACTGGTGCTCCCAGGCAGGACCCCAATACAAATAAATCCTAATTAATTGTGCTCGGCCTGGCTCAGATGCAGGGATTTTCCTGTTGAACTCTCATGCCTTGTAAACTTCAGCTGCTAGTTCTTTGGCAGAATCCCCCCATCCCCTGGGATTTCCCAGAGCTTGTGTAAATTTAAAACTCTGCTAATGACTGAAACGAGTGACCGAGTTCAACTCAGAAAATAGGGGATTCATAAGGTGTGGGTTGCATTTGCACTTTGGATTCAGTTACAGGCCCTGGCCAGAGATGTTATACCCACAGTAAGGGGATGATTAGATCCAAAATGATGAGCAACGGGAGTATCAGCCATCGGAGTGCCAGCCACAGCAAAGGTGCACACAGCTTTGCCTTCGGAGTCCCTAGCTGGGGAGCAGCTTGCTCAGCTAGTCTAATGAGATCCCACCGGACATGTGCAGCCTCGCTGCTCCTGCACTGCTGCTTCCTTTCTTCATCGGCACAGAGGCAATTACTAGCAGGGCTCTAACAGCCTGGCTGTACTCCCACGGCATTAGAAGCAAGAAAAGCCTCCGCATCAATAAACACTCAGCCATAAACATGGGCTTCAGATTTTTTTTTTTTCTTATCAGACCTGGGTTCCCAAATTACAAAAGCCAGCAGAGAAATGGGTCTCTGTGTGCATGTCTGTGCAGTGCGCTGGGTGAGAGCAAGGAGAGCAGGCAGAATACAAACATCAGGCTTTCATTTTTATTATTACATAAGAAACTGGTTTCATAGAATAAGAGTCTCTCTCCAGCTAGCTGGGAGAATAATATGAAATTATCATATGTTCACATTCACCTTCTTACCTTGACATCATTATTATTATTATTATTAGCCTCTTGAGTAAGAACAGAAATATGAAAACAGGCTAATTCCTTGTTATCATTAATATTAATAAACTGTGTAATACTAAACATAACCACAAATATACAGCATTATATGTGACAATATCAATTAAAATGTCAATACATTATTATTATTATTATTATTAATATTATTGTCCTAATAAAGACCTATACAATGCTTCACTCCTATTTTGACAACTGATGAAGGATTTGAGTGCTGTATTGGAATTGTGTTGGCCCTCTGCACAGGGGCTGAACTTTTCAAAGGGGCCTAAGGGAGTTAGACCTGCTACTCTCGTTGATATTAGGAACATAAGAACGGCCATACTGGGTCAGACCAAAGGTCCATCTAGCCTGGTATCCTGTCCTCTGACAGTGGCCAATGGCAGGTGATCCAAAGGGAATGAACAGACAGGAGTTCATCAAGTGATGTACTTCTTGTCACCCAATCTCAGCTTCTGGCAAACAGAGGCTAGGGACACCATCTTTGCCCATCCTGGCTAATAGCCATTTGATGGACCTATCTTCCATGAATCTATCTAGCTCCCTTTTGAACCCCTTATAGTATTGGCCTTCATAGCACCCTCTGGCAAGGCATTCCAGAGGTTGTCAGTGCATTGCATTAAAAAAAAATACTTTCTTGTGTTTGTTTTAAACCTGCTACCTATTAATTTCATTTGGTGGTCCTTTGACCTTGTATTATGAGAAGGAGTAAATAACACTTCCTTATTTACTTTCTCTATACCACTCATGATTTTTTAGACCTCTATCATATCCCCCCTTAGTTGTCTTCTTTTTCAAGCTGAAAGTCCCAATCTTATTAATCTCTCCTCATATGGAAGCCGTTCTGTACACCTAATCATTTTTGTTGCCCTTTTCTGAACCTTTTCCAATTCCAATATATCTTTTTTGAGACGGGGCGAACACATCTGCACTCAATGTTGAAGGTGTAGGCATACCAAGAATTTATATAGAGGCTATATGATATGTTCTGTCTTATTATCTATCCCTTTCTTGATGATTCCCAACATTCTGTTTGTTTTTTTGATTGCCGCTGCACATTAAGTGGATGATTTCAGAGAACTATCCACGATGACTCCAACATCACTTTCTTGAATGGTAACAGCTAATTTAGACCCCATCATTGTATATGTATAGTTAGGATTCTGTTTTCCAATGTGCATTATTTTGCATTTATCAACATTAAATTTCATCTGCTATTTTGTTGCCCAGTCACTCAGTTTTGTGAGATCATTTTATAGCTCTTCGCAGTCTGCCTGGACTTAACTATCTTGAGTAGTTTGGTATCATCTGCAAATTTTGCCACCTCACCGTATACCCCTTTTTCCAGATCATTTATGTTAAATAGGACTGGGCCCGGTACAGACCCCTGAGGGACACCACTATTTACCTCTCTCCATTCTGAAAACTGACCATTTATTTTCCTATCTTTTAACCAGTTACCAATTCATGAGAGAACCTTCCCTCTTACCAATTACAGCTTATTTTGCTTAAGAGCCTTGTCAAAGGCTTTCTGAAAATCTAAATATAATATGTCCACTGAATCTCCTTTGTCTGCGTGCTTGTTGACCCCCTCCAAGAATTCTAGTAGATTGGTTTTCCCTTTACAAAAACCATGTTGACTATTTCATTAGGATGTGAATGGATATCTTAACTGAAAATCCCAGCCTGGGTGAATTTCATCCAAAGTGTGATCTAATGCATGTATTAGACAAAGTGAATCAATAGAGGAAAAGACAATTCACCCTAAATACTTTTTTACCTATACTAACCTTAGGTGTGCACCTGGCAACTATAAAAGTTGTGGGTTTGTGGGTTTTTTGTCCCAGGTCAGCATCTAGTCAGTGCAAATTTACCACTTGCATTTTTCCTCCCTCTTCTCTTGAAAACCAATTTTTGTTTCAAACTGGAAAATCTGATTTCAAAAGTATCAGAATGTTTCACTCTGACCATTTTAAAATTGTCATACCTGACCCTGTTTGGCAAATGGTTTGGGTCTTGACAAACCAGCATTTTCTGACTTAATTCCCCATCAGCTGTAACACAGAGAGTTTGCAGTCAAAATGGACAAGTCAAACAAAAGGTGAAAGGAAATGGATCAAGTGATTTACTCAAGCTCAAAATGTCAGCACTGCTCTACATCCGGTGTTTTCTGTCTTTATAGTTATCTTTGGCATGGATTGTTTTTTGTTTGTTTGCTTTTGTTTTGACTGGAATAATTATACTGGTACCACACTATGGATGATGCTATATTGGTATAAAGAAGCTTTATATTAGTAGTGTTACTCATTCCTCTTCCTGTTAAATCAGCGTTAAATCAGTATAACTTTCTACCTTACACCAACATAAATTAGAAACATTTTAGCCATTGCTGACTTTTTTAAAAGTGCCCTAATTAGAATAAATTTATGAAAGAAAAGGCATTTTAAACTATGGAAAACTGGCCTTTTTTCATTTCAAAATATGTCAAAACAAAATGTTTCAACAATTTTTGGACATGCTTTTCAATTTTTTTTTCTACTAGAAACATATCTCAAGTCCAATTCTTTCCCATGAAAAGTTCAGTTTTGACCAACTGGTCCTTTCCTGGGAGAGGAGGGGGAGAGGAATCGTGCTTTATTTTCTATGCACTCTGCAACCAAAATATTGATAGCAGTGATAACTCAGAACGGTTGCCTGTGGTCTATTTCCTAATTACAGCTGTAATACAAATAGCAATAAGAAATGATAAATTACAATGTAATTTCTCAGCACTACTTTAATAAAAAAAGTTATAATCATAGTTAATATGGTTCCCTAGAGTGTATTTTCAAGTGTCCCAAGCAGGATTGTCTCTTACAGTACATTAGAGAGATAAGAGGTAATATCTTTTATTGGACCAATTTCTGTTGGTGACAGAGACAAGCTTTTGAATTTAGACAGAGCTCCTCTTCAGCTCTGGGACAGATACTCAGAGAGTGACAGCTAAATATAAGCTGAAACAGATTCTTAAGCATAAGAAGTTAATACATGTTGCAAGAGACCATTAAAGGTGAAGTGACAAGTTAACACCTCTACAGTCCCAGGACAAAGGTGGGTTAGTGGGTTACAGATTGTTGCAATGAGCCATATCCAGTGACTTTATCGAGTCTGTGATTTTTACACTATGTTGTCTGTTTTTCCACTTCCCATGACAACATCAGAGACAGAACATTCACTTTATGAGAATTCTCTCCACTCAGTTCACTATTTCCTATGGAAGAGGTTTATCCTCCCTGCTTCTCTCAAGGTGGATTTCACTTCCTGATTCCTTAGGACGTAGATCAGGGGTTCAACACTGGGATGAAGATGCCGTACATGAAGATGACTATCATCTCCCTCTCACAGTGGCTTTCCAAGGGTGCTAGCATGAAACCAAAGAGAAGGAGAAGATAGAGAAAAGTCAACCCAATGAGGACAGACACACAGGTAGAGAAAGCTGACCTAGAGTGACAAAATGAGCAACAAAAAATGTTTTAAAAAATCTGTGAATCTACAAAGACTGAAATGCCTTGAACATAATTGTGGGCATTTTGGATTCATTTAATGCATGTTCTTCCAGGGACAGGGTTTTCTGTTCAGGAATTTTTTCAGGGAAGATTTCACCTCCTCATTTCTCAGGGTGTATATCAGGGGGTTCAAGACTGGGGTGGCAATGCTGTACATGAGGGTGGGTATCTTGTCTCTTTCAGAGGAGACCCCAGGGGTGGCAGCTATGTAGTTGCCAAGAACTGGTATATAGAAAAGAGACACCACAGTGAGGTGGGAGGCGCAGGTCGAGAAGGCCTTTCTCCTGCCTTCTCGAGACTGGACCTTCAGGAGGAGGAAAGAAATGATATAGATGTAGGAGAGGAGTGTGAGGATGAAGGAACTCAGACCGAGGACCGCAGCATCTACGTTGACAAGGATCAGGTTGAGGCGGGTGCTGCCGCAGGCCAGGTTCAGCAGGGGCTTGATGTCACAGAAGAAGTGGTGGACATGATTGGGGCCACAGAAATGCAGCCGGGAGGTCATGACAGTGTGCATCAGGGCATGCAGGAAACCGGTGGACCAGGTGGCTGCTGCCAGGAGCAAGCAGGTCCTTGGGCTCATGACCAGCCTGTAGCGCAGCGGGTTGCAGATGGCCACATAGCGGTCATAGGCCATGACGGCCAGAAGTATGGCCTCACTGCTGCCTAGGAGGTGGAAGAAGTGGAGTTGGGTCAGGCAGCCAGCAAAGGAGATGGTCTGGTGCTCTGACAGGAAACCAGACAGCATCTTGGGCATGGTGACTGTTGAGTAGAAGATGTCCAAACAAGAGAGGTTGCCCAAGAAGAAGTACATGGGAGTGTGGAGCCGGGGCTCAGCCAGCACCACAGCCAAGATGGCCCAATTACCCAGCAGGCTGGTCATGTAGAGGAGGAGGAAGAGAGGGAAGAGGAAGTGCTGCAGTCCCTGGAGATTGGTCAGGCCGAGAAGGACAAAATTGCTTGCCTCTGTCTTGTTCTCCATTGCTGGGGAGGAATGGGAGACGTGTTAGAGCAGAAAGAGTTGCAGCTCTCCTTGCAGTTTGTATTTCTATAAGCACCTTCCACCCAAAGTCTCAGAGTGCCGGTGAGATATTAATTTAACCTTTCCAGTGCTGCTGTGGGTTAGCACCCACATTTTACAGTTGGGGAAACGGAGCTGGAGAGGGGTGATATGTTATCTACATAGCTACAGCTATAAAAGTGCATTGGTTGCACAGGTGAACACTTGAATGTAAGGAGATGGCAGATAATGTACAGTTGCCCATGCTACCTTAATTCTGCCCCTTGTGCAGCTGTCCTGTGTACTTAACAAAGCAAGGATCTCATGGGAGAAAACAGAAGGGCTCCTTCTGCGCTTGGAGCTCGGCGTACTATTCCCAGCTTGCATATCCGTGCTAGCTCTGCTTAAACTAGCAAGCTAAAAATAGCACTGTAGCCATGGTAGCTCAGGCAGGGGCAAACAGCAGTATGAGCTAGCTGCCCCAAGTACATATGTGACAAAGTGAGGATTTTCCCTTTTTATGCTGTATGTGAGTCTTACGGTTTTGCATGAATGCTGTGTGTGCCTCAGTTTCCATCTGTATTGCACCAGTGTCTAGGTGGTGAGAATAAGAGTGTGTGACTGTTGAGGGGGCTGCTCCAGCTGCCTGCATGAATGCTATCACTGCCCCTTCATAACCTGAGACCCAGGAGGGGGATGCAACCAGGTGACTCTTGGCCCAGGAAGCAAGACAAAGGCCAGAGGAGGAGTAACAGGCAGGGCAGGGCAAGGACCAGGTAGCTGGAAGCAAGTCAGTCTCTGCTGGCTTGGGGCGCAGGGGTAGGACCAGAGCTCTGATTCTGGGCTCCCCTCCCCCCAAGATGGACTTGGCTGAAAGTCACTGATTTCTGTACTAACAAACTCTGTTCTACACTGTGTTCCTGTCAATTAATAAACCTTCTGTTTTATCAGTTGGCTGAGAGTCATGTCTGACTCTGTCATGTCCTCTGGCTTCCCAAGGAGCCCTGCCCAGGCAGACTCGCTGTGGGAAGTGCAAGGTGTGGAAAGAGATGCTGAATTCTCCGAGATTAGACCCAGGAAGGTCGAAGCTGTGTAAGCTTCTTGCCCTGAAGACAGTCTGCTCAGAGAGAGGAGGCTACCCTAGAGTCCTGACTGGATTCTTATGGAGTAATACCAGAGCATTGCCCCAGTGACTCCGTAACAACTCAGGGCATGGGTTCAGATCCCACCTTTACCACCAGTTGATCAGCCCCCACAACAGTCAAACTCCCTTATTCCCACCACCTAGACATTGGTGCAATATACGGGGAAACTGAGGCACACACAGCATTCATGCAAAACAGTAAGGCTCACATACAACATAACAAGGGAAAAGCCCCACTTCATCATATTTCTTCCCCCTTTGAGACCAAACTGAGCGGGGTCGCTTTAGCCAGTGACCTGGAGAAGTTCAGGCCTCCATCTATGGGACAAAGCATCAGCTATAACATTTCAACTCCCCTTAACATGGACCAACTCCATCTCATAATCCAGGAAGGACAGACTGCACCTCAGGAGCTCGGCATTGGCCCCTCTCATCTGGTGCAGCCACAGCAGGGCGAGTGGTCCAGATACACAGTGAAGCGCCACCCATATAGATCCGGCTGCAGCCTTTTAAGAGCCCACTCTATGGCCAGGAATTCCTTCTCTATGGCTGCATAGCCCTGCTTTTGGGGCAGCAGCTTCCTGCTTAGATACAGGATGTGGTGTTTCTCCCCCTTTGAATTAATCTGCCTCGGCACCATGCCAAGCCCTGTGTGTGGGGCATCAGTGAACACCATAAAGGTCTTGTCAAAGTCTGGGTTTCCCAGCACCAGGCCCTTGACCAGATCCTCCTTCAGCGTGAAGAGAGCCCTCTGGCACTGCCCAGTACACACGAGCTTGTCTGGCTTCGCCTTTCTGCATAACTCAGTGATGGGAGCAGACACAGATCTAAAGTGGGGCACAAACCTCCGGTAGTGTCCTGCCCTCCCAATAAAGTCTGGGGAGCAGGCCGGTTTCTCATTGCCCCCACCTTGGCTGGCTCTGACTTTAGGCAGCTGCTCCCCACCTTGTGGCCCAGGTACAACCTCTGCCATCCCCACCTGGCACGTTCCAGCTTTTACAGTCCGCCCTGCATCCTGGAGGTGACTCTGTCCCTCTTCACCTGGGACACACGGTCCTCCCAGGTCTGGCTAACAGCACAAATATCATCAATGTATGTTAAGGTAAAATTCTCCTTTCCCCTCAGTAACTGATCCGCCTGGTACTGGCAAGTGACCAGTGCCTCCTTGAGGCTGAAAGGTAGGACCAGAGATTTGTACCCCACAGGAGTGACAAAAGCAGGTTTCAAACTGGCATCTGGATCCAAAGGCACCTGCCAGTAGACTTTGGTATGAGACCCCTGTTCATGGGGTACCGAGTCCCCACAACATGTCTAGGATCTCATCAGGCCTAGGCATTGGGCAGGCACCAGACATGGTGATTCCATTGAGCTTCTGACAGGCCACACAGAAGTGGATCACACCCCCCTCCTGGATCTCAGGTTACAAAGGGGCGGCCATAGCATCCATGAAGGCAACTGGAGCAGCCCCCACAAAAGTCACCCTTATTCCCACCACCTAGACACTGGTGCTATACACAGGGAAACTGAGACACACGCAGCATTCATGCAAAACAGTAAGACTCACAAAGGCTTACATACAGCATAACAAGGGAAAATCCCCACTTTGTCACAACATATAAAAGGGGTCCGGGCAGGACTGTACCAGTGGAGGCAAACCCGTGCCGCTCCTTGCCCCTGCCCAGGCTACTGCAGCTACACTATTATTTCAGAGTGTTACTTGAAGCAGAGATAGTGTGAGGATGTCTATGTGAGCTGGGAATTGCACCGCCAGCTCCAAGTGTAGATGTAATTAAAGACTGTCTCATAATGTGCACACACAATGGTGCAGTATTCTGGTTTCACAGGCAGCTTCACGCAGTGTACAGACAACCTGTGGAACTCATTGCCAGGGGATGTTGTGAAGAGTAAAAGTTAAATTGGATTAAAAATTAGATAAGTTGATGGAGGCTAAGTCCATGAATGGCTGTTAGCCAAGAGGGTCAGGGACTCAACACCATGCTCTGTGTGTCCCTAAACCTCAGGCTGCCAGAAGCTGGGAGTGAATGAATCAGAGAATGATAGAATATCGGGGTTGGAAGAGACCTCAGGAGGTCATCTAGTCCAGCTCCCTGCTCAAAGCAGGACCAATCCCCAACTAAATCATCCCAGCCAGGGCTTTGTCAAGCCTGACCTTAAAAACCTCGAAGGGAGGAAATTCCACCACCTTCTTAGGTAACCCATTCCAGTGCTTCACCTCCCTTCTAGTGAAATTTTTTTTTCCTTACAGCCAACCTAAACCTCCCCCACTGCAACTTGAGACCATTACTCCTTGTTCTGCCATCAGGTACCACTGAGAATAGTCTAGATCCATCCTCTTTGGAACCCCCTTTCAGATAGTTGAAAGGAGCTATCAAATCCCCCCTCATTCTTCTCCTCTGCAGACTAAATAATCCCAGTTCCCTCAGCCTCTCCTCACAAGTCAGGTGCTCCAGCCCCCTAATCATTTTTGTTGCCCTTCCCTGGACTCTTTCCAATTTTTTTCCACATCCTTTTTGTAGTGTGGGGCCCAAATCTGGACACAGTAGTGTAGATGAGGCTTCACTAATGTCGAATACAGGGCAATGATCACATCCCTCTATCTGCTGGCAATGCGCCTGCTTACACAGCCCATAATGCTGTTAGCCTTCTTGGCAACAAGGGTACACTGTTGACTCAGATCCAGCTTCTCATCCACTGTAACCCCTAGGTCCTTTTCTGCAGAACAGCAACTGCTCTTAGCCATTCAGTGCTTAGTCGTGTAACAGTTGAAGGGGAATTCTTTCCATCCTTAGGTCAGGACTTCTGCACTTGTACTTGTTGACCTCATCTCAGGTTTCCTTTTGGACCTGTTCTCTAATTTGGTCCGTAGGTCCTCAGTTGATTCCTTATCCCATCCTCCAGCCATATCTACCACTTTTCCCAGTTTGTCTTGTCACTCACTTCTGAGAGTGCAGTCTACCGCCATCTCCAGTATCATTAATGAAGATCATTGAACAAACGGCCCCAGGACCGACCCTTGAGGCTCCTTCTTGAAACCGGCTGCCAGCTAGACATGGAAGCTGTTGATCCTACCCCGTTGATCCTGACATCTAGCAGCTTTCACTATCAATCTTATAGTACCATCATCAGGCCCCAACTTCTTAACTTGTGGCAGAATACTTGTAGAGATAGATATCAAAGCTTTTGCTAGTCAAGGAAATAACACATCCACTGCTTCCCCTTACAGGACCCCCCAGTACATCTCCTCATAGATAGCAATTAGTGTCTCAGCCAGGGAAGATTGCCCTTGTAGAACTCCCATTGTCTGTACTGTCCTTTTCACTTCTCTCTCCTCTAAGGGTGGCGTTTCAGAATGATGCCTTAAAGGATCTACTTCCATGATTTTTCCAGGGATTGACAGGTGAGGCTGACTTGCCCTGTAGTTTCGCCAATTCCTCCTTCTTCCCTTTTTTACAAGAGGAGCACTACATTAGCTTTTTTACCAGTCATTCGGGACCTCCCCTGTCCCATGGAGTTTTTCAAGATACATGCACAATGGCCTCTCAGTCACAATCTGCAAACTCTTAGCACCTCAGATTGCAGCACATCCGGGCCTTATGCGACTTGTGCTCATCCAGTTCCCAACACGCTTCTTTCTCCACAGAGGGCTGGTCACCTCTCTCCCAGGCTGTTGCTTCCCAGTGCAGCAGTCTGGGAAACTGACCCTTCCCAGTTATAGTGAAGACTGAGGAAAAATCATTGAGTACATTTATGTTTCCACATCCTGCTGTCCTAGGTTTGACTCTCCCTCTTTCCAGATAAGGGGCCCACACTTTTCCTTGACTTTCTCTGTTTGCATAACATTCTCTTGACATGAACCCTTCTTCTTACTCCTTAGAATCTCTATGCTAACTGCAATTCCAAGTGTGATTTGCTGCCCTTCCTGATTTCACGTTCCTGCATGCATCTGAGCAATATTTTTATACTCTCTGGCTCATTTTAGTTCGAATCTTCCACTTCTTGTAAGCTTCTTTTTGTGTTTTAAAATCAGTAGAAGGATCTTCCTACTTGTTAAAGTCTGCTCTGAACTTGTCTCCGCGTGCCCTATATTTACTATTCTGTACTACACATCAGGGATGTTTTTTTTTTTCCCTGCACTCCATCAATAAGGATATCTTTTAAATACAGCCGCTCTCCTGGATCTCCTTCTCTTCTCATATCTAATTCTCACAGGGGATCCCTGAACCCATCAGTTTTCCGCTGGGAGTTCAGAGTCTGCTGTTTTTGAAGATATTCTGCTGACTCTCTTTTTCCTAGTGTCGGAAATCGACTGACTGACCATTCTCATGTTCATTGCCAGGTTCCCATCCAATCTTCTGACTCTCCGTTACTAATTCTCCCAGTTTGTGAGCAGGCAGGTCTAGAAGAGTTTCTGCCCCTAGATCTGTTCCTCCAGCACATTGAACCAGGAAATTGTTTCTACACTTTCCAAAAACCTCCTGGATTGTCTGTGCACTGCTGTATTGCTCTCCCAGCAGATATTAGGCGATTAAAGTATCCCATGAGAACCAGGGCCTGCGATCTAGTAACTTCTGCTAGTTGCTGGAAGAAAGCCTCACCCACCTCATCCCCCGGTCTAGTGGTCTGTAGCAGACTCCCACCACGACATCACCCTTGTTGCTCACATTTCTAAACTTAATACAGAGACTCTCAGGTTTTTCTGCAGGGGATGGATCAATCAAGAATTGACCTGTCCAGTTCATTCCCTCTGAAGCACCTGACACGAGACCCTGCTGAAAGACAGAATAGCGGGCTAGATGGATCATTGGTCTGACCCAGTGTGGATGTTGTTATGTTCTTACTTGTAAACCGGGCATTTTCTCACTGCTGGGTTAGTGTTTCAATTTGCAACTTGAATAAGATCAATTTTCATAAATGTTATTTCTAAATTCTACCATGTTTAGTTTTAATAACCTCACATTATGCATCATCAGAATGGGCTTAACCCAATGGGATCATGGGGTGGAGGGGGAGTGGAGAGGGTTGGGCAAAATTGTTGTGGGGAGGGGGTCTCAAGATTGCCACCTTCACTTCTGTGCTGCCTTCAGGGCTAGGCTACAGGAGGTTCCCGGAGGTAGCGGTGGGTAGCTGTCAAGGGTTCCTAGCTGCTAGTCCAGGCCAGTGGCAGATTAAGCCTGGGGCCCTGGCCAATTTATGAGTCCCCATGAAAAATTTGTGCCCCAGCCATGGAAGAAACTCCAGAGGCTGTAGCCCCCTACCTGGTCACCCCAAGTCCCTGCAGGAGCCGTGGGGGACGAACTCCTGAATCTGGGTACATTGAGCCCAGGGGGCGGAAACTTTGATCATGGGCAATCCTAAGCCCCAGCTGGAGACATGGTGGTAGAAGCCCCGAGCTCGGCTTACCCCAGCTGCAGCTGCCAGGAGCAGAAACCCCAGAGCAAGCTGGAGCCACTTGGGGGAGTAAGCCCTGAGCTCCGCACCCCAAGCCATGGCAGGAGCCCAGGGGAAGCGGGGAGCAGAAGCCGGGAGCCCAGTGCTTGGGCAGCTCCAGTGCAGAAGTGAGGGTGTATCACTGCCTCTCGAGGTGAGTCTGACCTCCCATCAAGAGTGGCCACGCAGGGGAAGGACAACTCCTCTCCCTCCCCAACCTGGCAAGACTAGCAGCTAGGAGCCCCAGATTTCACAGGGAAGGGCAGATTTCACAGTCTGTGACACATTTTTCACATCCGTGAAATTAGTAGGGCTCACAAATAGCCATTGATGGACCTATTCTCCCTGAAATTATCTAATTCTTTTTTTGAATCCAGTTATGCTTTTGGCCTTCCCTTATCAATGAAGTTCACAGATTCACAGTATATTGTATGAGGAAGTACTTTCTTTTATTTATTTTACACCTGATTCCTATTAATTTCACTAGGTGCATCCTGGTTCTTGTGTTATGTGAAAGGGTAAATAACACTTCCCTATTCATTCTTTCTACACCTTTCATGATTTCATAGACCTCTATCATATTCTCCCTTAGTTGTCTTTTTTCTAAGATGAATAGTCCCAGTCTTTATAATATCTCCTCATATGGAAGCTGTTCCATATCCCTAATCATTTTTCTTGCCCTTCTCCAATTCAAATATCTTTTTGGAGAAAGGGCAACCAGAACTGCATGCAATATTCAAGATGTGGGCAAACCAGGGATTTATATAGTGTCATTATGAAAATTTCTGTCTGATTAGCTATCCCTTTGCTAACAGTTCCTAACATTCTGTTCGCTTTTTTGACTGCTGCTGCACACTGAGTGTATGCTGTCACAGAACAAGCCACAGTAACTCCAAGATCTATTTTTGAAGGGTAACTATTAATTCAGAATCCATCATTTTGTCTGTATAGCTGGGATTATGTTTTCCAATGTGCATTACTTTGCATTTATCAACACTGAATTTCATCTGCCATTTTGTTGTCAAGTCACCCAGCTTTTGTAACTCTTCCCGGTCACCTTTGGACTTGAAATATTCACTGGATCACCCTTGTCCACATATTTGTTGGCCCACTCAAAGAATTGCAATAGATCAGTGAGGCATGGTTTCCCTTTGCCAAAGCTGTGCTGACTCTTTCCCTAAATATCCTGTTTGCCTGGAATTGAAGTTGGATTCACTGACCTGTTAGTAGTTCTGCAATTTCATACTTGAGTTCCTTCAGAAAACTCTTGTGTGAATACGATCTGATGCAGGTGGCTTACTACTGTTTAGTTTATCAATTTGTTCCAAAATCTCCTCTAATGACCCCTCAATCTAGGATAGTTCCTCACATTTGTCACCTACAAAGAATGGCTGAGGAGTGGGAATCTGCCTCACATCCTTTGCAGTGAAGATCAATGCAAAGAATTCATTTAGCTTCTTTGCAACACTCTTATCTTCTTTGAGTGATCCAATGGCACCTAGATCATATGGGGTCCCCCCTACCAAATTCTTTAGCAGGCTTCCTGTTTCTGATGTACTTAAAAAAATACTATCAGTTTTTGTCTCTTTTGCTAGTTGCTCTTCCAATTCCTTTTTGGCCTGTGTATTTATAAGTTATGCTTGACTTGCCAGAGTTTACGCAATTTTCTATTTTCCTCCATAGGATTGAACTTCCAGCTATTAAAGGATGCCCTTTTGCCTCTAACCTCCTCTTTTACTCTGTTATTTAGCCATGGTGGTATTTTTTTTTGGTCCTCTTAATATTTATTTTTATTTGGGGGTATCCATTTAATCTGAGCCTGTATTATGGTGTTTTTTAAAAGTTCTCATACAGCTTGCTGGAATTTCACTTTTGTGACTTTTCCTTTTAATTTCCATTTAATTAGTTTCCTCGTTTTTGTGCTGTTCCCTTTTTTGAAGTTAAATGAGACTTTGGTGGGTTTCTTTCATATATTCTGCTCATGATAATGTTAAATTTAATGATATTATGCTCACTACTACCAAGTGGTTCAGCTATATTCATCTCTTGGACCAGATCCTGTGCACAAATTAGGACTAAATAAAGAATTGCCTCTCCCCTTTGGGTTCTTGGACTAGCTGCTCCAAGAAGCAATCATTAATGGTGTCTAGAAATTTAATTTCTGCATCCTGTCCTGAGGTGACATGTACCCTGTAAACATGGGGATAATTGAAATCCCCCATTTTATTGATATTTTCTGGTTTTGTGTCCCCTCTGACCTCCCTAAGCATTTCACAATCACCATCACCAACCTGCTCAGGTGGTTTATATTATATTCCTACTGCTATACTCTCATTATTCAAGCATGGAATTACTATCCATAGAGATTCTCTGTACAGTTTGATTCATTTAAGATTTTTACTATATTTGAGTCTATGCTTTCTTTCACAAATAGTGCCTCTCCCCAACCAGTATGACCTACTCTGTCATTCCTATATATTTTTTACTCTGGTATTACTGTGTCCCATTGATTATCCTCATTCCACTGAGTTTCTGTGATGTCTATTATATCAATATTCTCCTTTAACACCAGCCATTCAAATTCACCCATCTTAGTATTTCGACTTCTGTCATTTGTATATGAATACTTTAAAATGGGTCAATATTTAGCTGTCTGTTTTCCTGTGATGTAATTGAATGGGATTGTTTTTCATTTGATTATTTCTCTTCAGCTTCTACTAGTACTTTATCAGCTTCCATCCTCCCCTCTTTACTAGGGTATAGAGAATCCCCATTAATAAATCCTCTCCTAAGAGAAATTTCCATCCAAACCATGTACTCCTAATCACCTATCAACATTCCCCCAATCCTTAGTTGAAAAATTCCTCTATGACCTTTTTAATTTTAATTTTCCTTTACAAAATGTTTAATTCATAGACTTTAAGGCCAGAAGGGAACATTGTGTTCATCTGGTCTGACGTCCTGAACACCATGGGTCAAAGATCCTCACCCACCCATTCCTGTTACAGATCCATAGCTTATAGTCTGTTACAAAAGTCCTCAGATCGTGGTTTAAAGGCTTAAAGTTACAGAGACTCCACCATTTACACTTCTTTGAACAAGTTTGTGACACATGCTTCATGTGAAACAAGAAAGCAAAAAATTCCCAGGATCTCTGTCAATTTGACCTGGAGGGAAATTATTTCCCGCATCCAAGTATGGCAACCAGTTGCTTTTTCTTTCTGACCCTTCACACCCACTGTTCCACCAGCTCTAAGGTATCCCAATACCTTAGGTGTTGCTGCTGCTAGTTCCAAAAATCAGTAGTCAGCTCATATGCTGTGTGCACCAGCCAACTGAAAATAGAACGAAAAACCGAAAATGGAGAGATTGAGAAAGAAGTGGAAAAAAATGAAGTACAAGAAAGAAATATAGGGAAAAAAGGAAGAAAGAATAACAATTTCTTAGTCTGAGAAAACTCTGAGGATTTGCCTCTGCTGATAAAAAGAGTGAATTGTTATAAGCTCTTCGGTTCCATATCATACCTGAGTAAACGGGATTCCTCTTGATGCTGAAATATTATAAAAATGACATGGGATAAAGTCCACTGTAGGGGAAATTTCAGAGATGACTGAACACTGAAAATCTTGATGACTGTGCAAGTGAGCCATCCTTTTATTACAGTCACACTCTCTGAAACACCTAGCTTGTTAGCAGTGAAGAAAATTTCCTTTCATCTGACAGTTCGTCTGGGAGAGAATCCTTGCCTCACCTGAGAATTTCAAGCTGCAAAACAAGCGAGACCACCATTTCCTGGAGAGATGGAAGTCAACAATATTGTGAGGAGTAGAGTTGGCTAAAATCAAAAAGAGCAACTGATTTGAAAATATTTTCACTGGCATATATTTCACTCAATTTCTGTAAACAGTATTTGCATAGTGAAGTAGTTCTTTTTGAGAGGTTGGGAGAGCCATGCTAGTGTGGTATGTGGAGGTTGTAGAAACAAGAGACATGAGCTGAGAACATCAAAGCTAATGGAGGGATATTGATGTCCAGGCCTCATTCAAATTAATGAGTATTACTGGGCATTGGGTGTATAGGCCTCTTTGAAAATCAATAGATACCATAACTCAGGGGTCCCCAATCTTGTGCCCGTGGGTGACATGGCGCCCGCAGGGGCATCTTAATGCACCTGCATCCTGGCCCCCGGGAGAGCACCCCCCAAAATGCTGCAGCGGCATTTTGGAGGGGACGCCTCTCAATGATGCTGCTTGCCATCGACAAGTGACATCATCCAGAGGCATCGCCCCCGAATTTCAACGGGGACACCTCTCGATGACGCCGTTTGCTGTCGACAAGCGACATCATCCAGAGGCGTCGCGCCTGCCAGCTGAAAAGGTTTGGGACCACTGCCATAACTGATGTATAAGCACTTGAATAGAACTGCATAAAGACAGAATCTGGCTTCAAAGCTTAGGGCTTACAGCATATTTCCAAAGGTATTTAGGTACCTCAAAATGCAGATAGGCACCTACTGGTAGTTACACAAGCACTTACATAAGAACTTAAGAATAGTCAGACTGGGTCAGACCAAAGATTCATCCAGCCCAGTATCTTGTCTTTTGACAGTGGCCAATACCAGGTGCCCTAGAGGGCATGAACAGAACAGGTAATCATCAAATGATCCATCCCCTGATGCCCATTCCCAGCTTCTGGGACACCATCCTGAACATCCTAGTTAATAGCCATTGATGGATCTATCCTCTATGAGCTTATCTAGTTTTTTATTGAACCCTATTATAGTTTTGGCCTTCACAACATCCTCTGGCAAGGAGTTCCTAAGTGTGTTAGACATCTAATGCCTCTCTGGCTCACTTGATGGAGTGCTCTGTCCTCCTCTAGTGACAACTATGCAGTGTGGAGTGGTTGATGTGTTGCTATGGCCATGGTTAACAGAACTGTGTCTTTTAGCCCCAGTAGTAAGAGCTTTTGCTTTACTATCCCAAGGTCCTAATTTTGATTACTGATGCTGATGTTTCCAGCAGAAAATTGAGATTTGCTTTTCTGATGAGAAATCAATATGTTTTGAGAAAAGCCAAATCCTTTAATAGAAAACACAGAAAGGTAGGGATGGAAGGGACCTCAAGAGATCACTTGGGCCAGTCCCCCATGCTGAGATAGGACTGAGGAAACCTAGACCATCACTGACAGGTGTTTGTCTAAACTGTTCTTAAAAACATCCAGTTATGGGCATTCCACAAACTCCCTTGGTAACCTGTTCCAGAGCTAAGCTAGCCATAAACTTAGAAACTTTTTCCTAATATCCAACTTAAATTGCCCTTGCTGCAAATTAAGCCAATTCCTTCTTATCCAGCCCTTGGTGAATGTGGTGAGCAATTGATCACCTTCATCTTTATAACAATCTTTTACTACAAACTTTGAAGCTCTGAACAAAGGACTGAATGACCCATCCAAGCTGTGGATGTGTTCTAGAGGGACTTTCAAGCCAGGAAACTCACCAATACTGCTAAGAATCTGATATGTCGATTTTGAATCTTTTTTTGTATGTGGGTGCTTTATCATTTAACAGCTCTCTTCTTGTTCTTTCTATTTTTCTTTATAACAAACCTTTAGTTTTAGGCACTAAAGGATTTGCTGGCAGCGTGGTATTCTGGGTAATATCCAAACCTATATTGACCTGGTAACGTGGCTGGCCCTTTGAGGTCAGAAGAACATTTTGTAGATGTGAACATAGTTTTTTTAAATAACTTCTCACTGTACTGGACCTATGAGCTGACTGGAAACCAGAGAACTGGAATGCAATAAAGAGGTCTATATGATTTCTTTTTTGCTTCTTGATAACTAGATAACTCCCTTATCCTCAGTTTCCCCTCCTGTAAAACAGGAGCCCCTCTCAGCTGTTGCTCCTGCCTCTCTGTGGTACACAACTCACAGTTCGCTGGCTCTACCAGCTACCGTGCAGGGAAGGGACCCAGCTGCACCATATGACCGAACAGGGCTGGCAAAACCTGGCAGAAAGCAGGGGGGCACATGACCCTTGTGCTCCCTGTGTGTTGCCTCAGGTTTGACATGATTTGTTCTTAAAAATCCATGCCGGCTCTCACTTATCACCTAGGTTTGATGACTACTGTAAATTATAGAGAAAATAAAACCGAGAATTTCCTAATTAGCATGTAAGAAATCCAAACATGTTAATTTGTGGAATTACACAAATAGTTCACCCATATAACCTTAAATCTGACCTATCACAGAGTTTTCCAGCTTCTCAGAGAGTGAAACTCAGGGAAATATTATGCACATGCTCTATTTGAATAATTTTATTTAATTTATACAATTAGTGATCATTCCCCTTTTTCTCCCCAATATTATGTCTCTAACTCAAAGTTTATCCAATAGCAGACTATAAAGTGGAGTTAATGTTCAGACCTCTTCAGTAATTTTGGGATAAATATACTACAAGGATGTTGTAAGTTTTCCCAAAAGGACACAGGATAGTCACCATTATAATTAAACAAAACCCAAACATCTTACAATAAGAAATGACATTTGGGTTCCCACATAACTTTAATTCTGCCCTACAGTGACACCACTAATGGGAAACTGGAATAAAAAAGTACTGTTCTTAAAAAAAAAAATCGTGTGTCAACAAAGACTAACATTTTTTTTTTGTCTTCATTTACTTCATGTTCATTTAGGGAAGAGTTTTCTGTTCAGGAATTTCTTTAGGGCTGTTTTCATCTCCTTGTTTCTCAGGGTGTAGATCAGGGGGTTCAGAACTGAGGTGATGATGCTGTACATGAGTGTGGGTATCATGTCTCTTTCAGAGGGGAAACCCAGTGAGGAAATCATGTAGTTGCTGAGGACTGGCATATAGAATAGACACACCACAGTGAGGTGGGATGCGCAAGTGGAGAAGGCCTTTCTCCTACTTTCCCGTGAGTGGACTTTCAGGAGGAGGAAGGAGATGATGTAGATGTAGGAGAAGAGGGTGAGGACAAATGAACTCAGACCAAGGACACCAGCATCGATGTTGAGCAGGGTCAGGTTGAGGTGGGTGCTGCCGCAGGCCAGGCTCAACAGGGGCTTGATATCACAGAAGAAGTGAGGGACAAGGTTGGAGCCGCAGAAGTGTAGCCGGGAGGTCATGACTGTGGATATAAGGGCGTGCAGGAAGCTGGTGGACCAGGTGGCCGCTGCCAAGAGCAGGCAGGTCTGTGGACTCATGACCAGCCTGTAGTGCAATGGGTTGCAAATGGCAACATAACGGTCGTAGGCCATGATGGCCAGCAGCACGGCCTCACTGCTGCCCAGGAGGTGGAAAAAGTGGAGCTGGGCCAGGCAGCCGGCAAAGGAGATGGTCTGGTGCTCATACAGGAAACCAGACAGCATCTTGGGCACAGTAACTGTGGAAAAGCAGATGTCCAGGCTGGAGAGGTTGCCGAGGAAGAAGTACATGGGGATGTGCAGCTGGGGCTCAGCCACTACCGTGGTGATTATGGCCCCATTACCCAGCAGGCTGGTCATGTAGAGCAGGAGGAAGAGAGGGAAGAGGAAGTGATTCAGCCCGGGAGATTGGTCAGGCCCAGGAGGACAAACTCACTCACCTCTGTCTGGTTCTTCATTGCTGAGGATGGGAGGGACACATGCCAGCGCAGAAAGAGATGCACAAATCATTGTAATTTGTATTTCAACAAGCACCTGCCACCCAAGCTCTCAGAGTGCCTAGTGGTTATTAATTTAACCTTCCAACTCCTGCTACAGTTTAGCATCTCCATTTCATAGTTGGGGAAATGGCAGTAGAGAGAGGCAATGTATCATCTATATACCTGTATCTATAATATGCTATTTGGTTGTAATTTTAAGCACTCGATAGTAAGGAAATGCCAGAACATCTACAGTTCCCCACGCAACTGTCATTCTACCCCTTGTACATCCATCCCATGCACTGAACAAGGCAAGGCTCTTGGGCAAGAAAACAGTATATATTCATGTGATTAAATCCCATAGCATAACGCATATGAACAAAGGTGCTGAATTAAGGTTGTAAAGCTGGCATTTTCTAATTGCCAAGAGTAGAGTTTGACTTTGAACTTTAAATGATATTCTTGTACATAGGGGTTGTTTTTTGTTTTTGTTTGTTTGCTTGTTTGTTTTGCATAATTCTAGTAGTTGGAACTATAATAAAGATCATCAGTTCTGGCTTACCCCTGCGCTGTGCTGCAAACATTTCTGCCATTTAATCAACAGGTAGGATTACGTTATTCAGGGCTGCCCAGAGGGAGGGTCTAATGGGGTAATTTGGCCCAGGCCCCGGGTCCTGCAGGGGCCCCCACAAGAATATAATATTCTATAGTTTTGCAAAGTTTTTTTTAAGGAAGGGTCCCCTGAAATTGTTTTGCCCCAGGCTCCCTGAATCCTCTGGGCAGTCCTGAGGTTATCTTGTGTCAGAAGAAGGCTCTTATAAAAAGAGCCTCACCAAATCCATGGTCTATTATGGTCAATTTTATGGCCATAGAATTTGAAAATTGGTAAATGTCACATTTTCAGCTGTTTAATCTGAAATTTCAAGGTGTTGTAACTGAGGGGGATCCCAACTCAAAAGGGAATGGGGGGGTCGGAAACCTGTTGTAGGGGGGTCATGGGATTGCCACCCTCGCTCCTGTGCTGCCTTCAGAGCTGGACTGTGAAGGCAGCAACCGCAGAGCTTCCCTCCCCTCCCCTGCCCAGCCAGAGTTAGGAGCTCCTCTTCTTTGGGTACTCCCAGCAGCACAGGGAAGATCGGACACAACCCCACAAGTCTCCTCCAGCTTCAGGAATGTCTGAGGCTGCTGCCCAGTCCCAGAGAGCATCCTGCAGCAGGGGGAGGCAGCTGGAGGTGATTCTGGTCTCCTGCCCCAAAGGCAGCTGTGAAGGAGATGGACAAGTCCTTCCCCCCCCTCTGCCCACCTGGAGATAGGAGCCCCCTTTACTGGGGCACTCCAAGGAACAAGGGGACATTGGATTACATGGGGAATGGCTTATTTCATGGTCCATAATGCATTTTTCATGTCCATGAAATTGGTAAGGACCTACTTATAGAAGAGAGCAGAGGCATAGAGAGATGAGGACAGGTGGCTGGTCTTAGAGATGGCCAGGGGAAGCCTATCTCATATCTCTTTCCTTATGCCCTTCCATCCCCACAGTGTTCCAGCAGCAATCAGCTATCCCATTACCTCATGTCTTACTGCTTCCAAATGTCAGTAGTAATATCCTCTGTGCAGCATCCAACTGAAAATAGATAGAAACAGAGAAAATGGAGCGACTGAGAGAGAAGTGAAAAAAAATGAAAAATATGAACTGTAAGAAAGAAAGATAGAAAAAAGGGAAGAAAGAATAATAATTTCAGAGTCTAAGAATGCTCTGATGTGTTGCATCTGTAGATAAAGAGTGCTTTGTTATAAGCTCTTCAATTCCATAACATACCTAAATAGACTGCATTCGTCTTGAAGCTAAAATATCGTAACAATGTAGGAAAAATCCACTCAATGGGAAACGTAAAAGAGGATCAAACACTAATTGTTCTGGAAACCTTGATGACTGTGAACGGAGAGACCTTTTAACACAGTCACACTCTCCAAAATGCCACATTGTGAGCAGGGAAATTGCCTTCCATCTGACAGTTCATCTGGGATGTAATTCTTGTACCACCCGAGAATTTGAAGTTAGAAAACAAACAAGACCAACGCTTCTTGGAAAGATGCAGGCTGACAATATTGTGAGGACTAGAGGTGTTTGAAAAGCATAAAGAAGAACCACTGATCTATAAATGTTTCCATGAGCAAGTCCTCTCCATTTTTATAACCAGTATTTGTGTAGTGAAGTGGTTCTGTGTGAGATATTGGGAAACACCCCACCAAAGGATACCATAATTGAGGCATAAGCATCTGAATAGAACTGAACAAGGATCCAGAACTCAGAGGCTTGAGCATATTTCCAAAGGCATGTAGGCACCTAAGGATATAGATACATACTTAATGGGATTTACAAAATCACCTAAGTGAGTTAGGCACCTAACGCCTATTGAGTTCACTTAACTTTGGTACATGGAAGAATAAAGGAGCAATTAATCAAACCATCAATTTGTAAGCACCTAGAAGAAAATAAGATAAGTAACAATCAAAATGACATTGTCAAGAACAAACAATGTCAACCCAGCCTAATATCCTTCTCAAACAGAGTAACAAGCCTTGTGGATAGGGGGGAAGCAACAGATGCAAGATACCTCAACTTTACTAAGGCTTTTGATAATGTCTCATAATTTGGTCTAGATGAACCTACTGTACCATAGGTGCACAATTGGTTGATAAAGAGTAGTTATCAATGATTCATTGTCAAGCTGGAAGAGTATATCAAGTGGAATCCCATAGATATGTATCCTGGGTCCAGTTCTATTCAATAGCCTCATAAATGGGAAAAAGAATGCTTACCAAATACCACCCTTGAATGGAAAGCAGAAAACACAAGAAGAGAAAGAGGAAGACCGGAAATAACATGGAAATGAACAGTTCTGAACAACAAAAGAGCACCTCAACATGAAATGCAAGGATGGCAAATGTAGGTAGCCCAATGTGCAGCAAAGTATGGAATGGACTAAGGTCTAAGTGAAAAGTCTGAAAAGTGGGGGAACCAGGATCTGGTCCACCAGCTCCAGTGACTTTTTTTGGTGGAACAGTTTTACACTGAAAGGTTTTTGGAGTTGGGTCAGTCCCTCGATATGTTTTCTTGCAGTCAATGGGGCTCTGCTCTCATTTGATGCCGAAAAGAGCTACTACAATATACCACTAATAAATAACAATTCGTTTTAACATTTGTATCATAGCTAGTAATGATGAAGAGGTTCTGCATTTGACCCACCCACCTACATTGTCTGTTGTTGATTGTCCCCTTCTCTAGTTTCCCGTGGCTAACATAAAATTGTTCTCTTATGCTCTAGTTCCAATTGCTAACTTTACTTTTTAAGCAAAACACAGGATAGATCTCAAGAACCTGGTGCTCAGTGCTGAATGGCACCTACAGATATATATTCCATTGTCATTTTCTCTTCTTCAATTCCCATACAAAATCGATGTTAAGATGGAGAAAATGTTAAGAGTGCACATAAAGTAAACAGGAGTGAAAGACATTACAGAGATATTTTAATTACTCAAAACAAGTGTTAAAATCCAAGAAGTTCAATTAAGGTTTAAGAAATCCTGCTGTGTTAATTACTGGAAATACACAAATAAGAAATCAAACTAATCTTAATTTTGCTCTGCCACAGAAATTTCCAACTTCCTATATAGTCAAACTCATTTATATACTACTGTTCACAGGCTATATTTCAATGCTCTATTTATTTATATGATTAACAGTCATTCCGTCTTCTGCCCCATTGTGCTTCTAACTGAAAGTTTCTCCATCACAGAAATTAATATGGAGTTAACATCCAGGATATATGTTAGTAATGTGGAGTAGAATACAATACAAGAATGCTTTAATTTTCCCAAAATACACAATGGATATTCACCATTAAAGAGAATCCAAATATGTTATAAGAAATGACATTAGGGTACCGAAATTCTGCTCTGTAGAGACACCAGAAAGGAGAAAAAAATGAAAAAAAAATGCAATGTGACTTTAAAAATCTGTGGGTCAACAAAGACTAGAGTGTTGTAATTGTAAATGAATAGGGTTTCCCTTCATTTAACTCAAATCCTTTCAGGGAAAAGTTTTCTGTTTAGGAATTTCTTCAGGGTGGATTTCACCTCCTTATTTTTAAGGGTGTAGATCAGGGGGTTCAGAACTGGGGTGAGGATGCAGTACATGAGGGTGGGTATCATGTCTCTTTCAGAGGGGAAACCAGGAAAGGGAATCATGTAATTGCTAATGGATGGCATATAGAAAAGAAACACCACAGTGAGGTGGGATGTGCAGGTGGAGAAGGCCTTCCTCCTGCTCTCCCGTGACTGTACCTTCAGGAGGAGGAAGGAGATGATGTAGATGTAGGAGAAGAGTGTGAGGATGAAGGAACTCAAACTAAGGACCCCGGCATCGATGTTGAGCAGGGTCAGGTTGAGGTGGGTGCTGCTGCAGGCCAGACTCAGCAGGGGCTTGATGTCACAGACGAAGTGGGGGACAAGGTTGGGGCCACAGAAATGCAGCCGCGAGGTCATCACTGTGGACATCAGCGCATGCAGGAAGCCGGAGGACCAGGTGGCCGCTGCAAGGAACAGGCAGGCCCGTGAGCTCATGACCAGCTCGTAGTGCAGCGGCTTGCAGATGGCCACGTAGCGGTCATAGGCCATGACAGCCAGAAGCATGGCCTCAGTGCTGCCAACGAGGTGGAAAAAGTGGAGTTGGGCCAGGCAGCCGGCAAAGGAAATGGTCTGGTTCTCAGATAGGAAACCGGACAGCATCTTGGGCACAGCAACCGTGGAAAAGCAGATGTCCAGGCTGGAGAGGTTGCCCAGGAAGAAGTACATGGGGGTATGGAGCCGGGGCTTGGCAACAACGATGACTATGATGGCCCCATTACCCAACACATTGGCCATGTAGAGCAGGAGGAAGAAAGAGAAGAGGAAGTTCTTCAGACCCTGGAGGTTGGTCAGGCCTAAGAGGATGAAATCGCTCACCTCTGTCTTGTTGTCCATCGCTGAGGAGAGGAGGGAGATGCTCTAGAAGAAACAATCCTTGCACTTTGTATTGCTATGAACACCTTCCGCCCAAGTGTCTTAGATTACCTGCAAGTCATTAATTAAACCTTCCTAGTGAAATGGGTCAAAAAATGAAATTAATAGGCAGCAGGTTTAAAACAAACAAAAGTAAGTATTTCTTTACACAACACAGTTTATCTGTGGAACCCTTTGCCAGAGGATGTTGTGAAGGCCAAGACTAAAAAAGGGTTCAAATGAACTAGATAAGTTCATGGAGGATAGAACTATCAATGGCTATGAGTCAGGGTGGGCAGGGATTGTGTCACTAGCCTCCATTTATTAGAAGCTGGGAATGGCTGACAAGGGATGAATCACTTGATGATTACCTGTTCTGTTCATTCCCTCTGAAGCATCTGGCATTGGCCACTGTTTGAAAAGCGGATACTGGTCTGACTTAGTATGGCCATTCAAATGTTCTTATGTTCCCAGTGCTGCAGAGGGTTAGCCTCCTCATTTTACAGTTGTGGAAATCAAGGTAGAGTTGTGTTATCTATTTATCTATAGTTAGAAAATTGTATTCACTTGCAAAGTTAAGAACCTTAAAGCAAGGAAATGCCAGAACATGTACAGTTGCCCAGGCTACCATAATTTTGTCCCTTGTGTATCTGTCCTGTGCACTGAGCAAAGCCAGTATATCCTGGAAGAAAGCAATATGGCCACATCTGCATGTGGAGCTGGGGGCGCTATTCCCACCTTGTGTTGATGGACCCATGCTAGCTCTGCTTCAGCTAGTGTGCTAAAACTATTAGCGTAGCTGTGGTAGCCCAGGCAGTGGGAAGCAGTGGCATAGTGGACCTGTGGGTCATAATGGACCGCAAGCTAAATATGAGTCAATGGTGTAAAACAATTGTAAAAAAGGGGAACATCATTCAGGGATGTTTGAGTAGTAATTTTGTGAGCAAGACACGAGAAATAATTCTTCCCCTCTACTTCATGCTGATACGGCCTCAACTGGAGTATTGTGTTCAGTTCTGGGTGCCAAATTTCAGGAAATATGTGAACAAATTGGAGAAAATTCAGAGAACAACAGAAATGATTAAAGGTCTAGAAAACATGACCTGTGAGGGAAGATTGGAAAAAAATGGGTTTATTTAGTCTGGAAAAGAGAAGATGGAGAGGGGACATGTTAACAGTTTTCAAGTACATAAAAGGTTGTTGCAAGGAGGAGGAAAAACAGTTGTACTTCTTAACCTCTGAGGATAGGACAAGAAACAATCAGCTTAAATAGTAGCAAGGGAGATTTAGTTTGGACATTAGGAAAAACTTTCTAACTGTCAGGGTGGTTAACCACTGGAATAAGTTGCCTAGGGAGGTTGTGGAATCTCTATCATTGAGATTTTTTAGCAGAGCAGGTTAGACAACAACCTATCAGGGATAGTCTAGATAATACTTAGTCCTGCCATGAGTGCAGGGGACTGGGTTAGATAACATCTTGAGGTCCCTTTCAGTCCTATGATTGTATGGTAAGCTAGCAATCCCAAGTATCACCCAGGGGTCTCGGTGGGTGTTTTACTCATGGCAACTGGCTCATGCTGCGATCTTGCCTACGGCCCATGTTCCACATCTGCATTACTATTTTAGTCATGTTATCTTCAAGCAGGGCAGATTATGAGTAGTCTGCACTAGCTGAGAATCAGACCCCTTGCTCCAAGTAGACATGGCTATTAATGATCATCCAGTTAAAGTCTCTGTCAGAATGCATACACACACAAAAGGGCCAGAATTTCACGTTCCAGGCAACTGGGTGTTTTCTCACTGGCTGAGTTAGTGTTTCACCTTTGCAACTTAACCTAAGGTCCATTCAGATAAGTATTGGATTTTTTGTTTTTGCATTATTCTCTTAGATTTAGCTATTGTGACTAGACCCAGGCCAGTTGGGGTACGGGGTCCTGGTAGAGGGCAAATATACTGGTCACTGATGAGTAGTTTTCTGTTCCCTGAGTGACCAGGAGCAGGGCGTGCACTAGATAATCAGGAACCTGCTAGAACCAGTTAAGGCAGACAGACTGATTAGATCACCTGCAGCCAATCAAGGCAGGCTGATCAGGGCACCTGAGTTTAAAAAGGAGCTCACTCCAGTCAGGGAGGGGGGAGCCAGAGGAGAGGAAGTGCATGTGAGGAGCTGGGAGCAAGAGGTGTGAGGAGCTGAGAGTGAGAGGGTGTGCTGCTGGAAGACTAAGGAGTAGAAGCACTATCAGACACTAAGAGGAAGGTCCTGTGATGGTAGGATAAAGAAGGTGTTTGGAGGAGGCCATGGGGACGTAGCCCAGGGAGGTGCAGCTGTCATGCAGCTGTTACAGGAGGCACTATAGACAGCTGCAATCCACAGGGCCCTGGGCTGGAACTCGGAGTAGAGGGCGGGCCTGGATTCCCCCTAAACTTTCCAACTCCTGATCAGACACAGGAGAAGTTGACCCAGACTGTGGGGAAGATCACTGAGGTGAGCAAATCTGCCAATAAGCACAGGACCCACCAAGGTAGAGGAGGAACTTTGTCACAGCTATAATAAACTCCCATCACATGTCATCAGAATGGGCTTAACTCTGAGCACTGCTGCACAAGCTCCTATGACTTAAACAGGACTAATTTTATTAGCTGGTGGCAGGAGAAGGGATTTATCCAAGAGGCCAGGGTCATAGGTTGCAGAGTCCAGATGCTGGTTCTGGGACATGGACAGACAAAGCCCAGCATAGACTCATAGGTTTTGGATCTATCTACACTACAATTAAAAACTTATGCTAGCTGACTTGGGCTTGCGGGGCTTGGGTTAAAGCGCTGATTTATTGCAATGTAGCTGTCCAGGGTTGGGCTGGAGCTTGGGCTCTAGGACCCTATGAGTTTAAAACTGAAAGCGACCTGTGCCCCATGCTCCACAGGAAGGTGAAAAATGCCCAGGGTCTCTGCCCAACTGATGTAGAGTAAAATTCCTTCCCAATACTAAACATGGTGACCAGTCTCTCTTTATTTCCACTCCTCCACCCATGCCGCTCCCCCAGCTCCCAAGTATTCCAGTACCTCATGTGTTGCTTCTGCTACTTCCAAGAGTCAGTAGTCAGCTCATATCCTATGAAAACCAATCAACTGGAAACAGAATGAAAAAGATTAAATGGAGAGATTGAGAGAGGAGTGATAAAATAAAAAATATGAACTGAAAGAAAGAAAGAAAGAACGTTCATAATCTGGGAACACTCTGAAGTTTTACATCTCTAGATAAAAAGTTCCATATCATACCTGGATAAACTGATTTCCTTTTGAATTTAAAATATAACAATGGCATGGGATAAAGTCCACTGTGGGGGAAATTTCAGATAGGACTGAACACTGGATGTTCAGCAAACCTTGAATAGTGTGCAAATGAGCCACCTTTTATCACAGTCACACTCTCTGAAACAACCAAACTGTCAGCAGGGAAATTTCCTTCCATCTGGGACGTAATTCTTGTACCATCTGAGAATTTGCCATTAGAAAACAAACAAGACAAATGCTGGAAAGATGGAAATTGACAATATTGTGAGGACTAGAGTTTGTTGAAAAGCATAAAGAAGAGCAACCAATTTGCAGATGTTTTCACAAGCAGAACCACTCAATCTCAGTGAGCAGTATTTGTGTATTGAAATAGTTTCTTGTGAGAGGATGAGAAACACCAAACACTAGTCTTGTGTGTAGAGGCAGTAGAAGCAAAACATGTGAGCTAAGAACATCAAAGTTGTTGGAGGGATACTAGTGGCCAAGTCTCATTAAAAGAAATGACTTTCAGTGTGAGTTGGATGCACAGGCCTCTTCGCAAATTCTAGACAAATATACTAAGAGCAACGGATACCACAACTGAGGTATAACCATCTGAATAGAACTGAGGAAGACATAATAAGGCTCCATAGCTCAGGGGCTAGAGCATGTTTCCATTTGTATTTAGTCACCTAAGGATGCAGATAGGCACTTGGTGGAATTTACAAAATCACCTAAGTGAGTTAGGCACCTAACGCCTCCTCAGCTCACTTGATGGGGTGCTCTGTCCCCCTCTAGTGGAGGCTATGTTTTGTGGAGAGGCTGATGTGTTGTGATGGCCTTGCTCAACTGAACTGTGTCTTTTAGCCCAGGCAGTAGAATCTTATGCTTTACTATCTGGACCTTCTAGATTTGGTTCCTGATAAAGGTGTATCCAGCTGAAAAAAATCATCATTTTTTGAGAAACCCTAATCCTTTAAAAGAAAACATAGAAATGTAGGAATGGAAGGGACCTCAAGAGGACATGAAGTTGATTTCCTTCCCCTTCCCCCACCATTCTGAGGCAGGATTAAGTCTACCTGGATTTTCCCTGATAAGGTGTTTGTCTAACCTGCTTTTAGAACCATCCAAAGCTGGGGATTCCAAGCCTCCCTTGGTGCCTGTTCCAGAGCTTAACTAGCCTTAGTTTTTCTCCCTAATATATCACCTAAATCTCCTTTCCTCCAAACTAAGCTAATTTCTTCTCATCCAACCTTCGGTGGACATGGCAAACAATTGGACACAGCCCCCATTCAGTCATCTCTTCTCTAAACTAAACATTCCCAGCTCTTTCAATCATTCGTCGTTGGTCATGTTTTCCAAAGTTCTTGTCATTTTTGTTGCTGTCTTCTAGATTTTCTCAAATTTGATCACATCTTTCTTAAAGTGCAGGAATGTGTGCAAAACTCCAGCTGAGGTCTCACCAGTGCTGTGCAGAGTGGAACAAGTCCCTCCTGTGTCTTACACGATTCTGTACCATGACATATGCCTTTTTTTTTGCCTCAGCACCACACTCTTATTCCATTTGTAATGCATTATAACTCCGAGATTGTTTTCTGCAATACTGCTGCCTAGCCACCTATTCCCCATTCTGTATTTGTGCTCGTAATTTTTCCTTCCTAAGTGTGGCACCTTGCACTTTTTACTGAATTTAATCTTCCTGATTTCAGACTCAATATCCCATTTATCCACATAATTTTGAAATCTAATCCTCTCCTGCAAAGTGTTTACAGCCCCTTCCAGTTTAGTATCATCTGTAAATTTTATAACCATATCTTCATCCAAGTTGTTAATGGAAATACTGAACAGCACCGGTCCCCAGGATAGACTCCAGTGAATATGTCCTCCCAGTCTCATGGTTAATCATTGATAACTATTCTTTGAAAAAAGCTTTCAACCACTTATGCACACAGTAATTCCATCTAGACTCTATTTCCGTACAGTAATTTCATCGAGACTCTATTTCTCTAGTTTGTTTATGAGATTGTCATGAAAGATTCTTTCAAGAGACTTAAAATCAAGACATGTCACATTTACTGCTTCCCCCATATCCATTAGGCCAGAAACTCTGTCAATGAAGGAAATTAGATTGGTTTGAGAGGATTTGTTCATGACAAATCTGTGTTCACTGTTACTCATCACCTAGGTTTGATGACAATTTTAGTTATATAGAAAATAAGCATTGAAACCCAAGGATTTGCAAATTAATGTTCAAGAAATCTAGATATGCTAATTTCTAGAATTACACAAATAGGGCACCCAACTAACCTTAACTCTGTCCTGGCACAGAGTTCTGTAACTGCCCATAGAGTCAAAACACACTGAAATATTATGCATAGGTAATATTTGAATATTTTTATTTATTTTATGTAAGTAATGGTCAGTCTCCCTTCCTTCCACCCATTATGTTTCTAACTGAAAATGTCTCCATCAGCAGACATTAAGATGGAGTGCATGAGTACATGTCAGTAATTTAGCGATAAATATATCACAAGGATGTTGTAATTTTCCCAAAATACACACAGGATATTCACCATTAAATTTAAAGAAAATCCAAACATCTTATGAGAAATGATGTTATACTGGCCAAACAACCTTAACTCTGCCCTGTAGTGCCACCAGGAAAAAAAATGCAAAGGGTTTTTAAAAATCAGTTGGCTCAACAAAGACTAAAATGCTTTAATTGTAATTGAACAGTGTTTGCCTTCATTTAATTCATATTCTTTAAGAGTAAAGTTTTCTGTTCAGTAACTTCTTTAGTGCTGTTTTCACCTCCTCATTTCTCAGAGTGTAGATCAGGGGGTTCAGAACTGGGGTGAGGATGCAGTACATGAGGGTGGATATCATGTCTCTTTCAGAGGGCGAACCCGGAGAGGAAATCATGTAATTACCAAGGACTGGCATATAGAAGAGAGACACCACAGTGAGGTGGGAGGTAAAGGTGGAAAAGGCCTTTCTTCTGCATTCCTTCGAGCGCACCTTCAGGAGAAGGAAGGAGATGATGTAGAGGTAGGAGAGAAGTGTGAGGATGAATGAACTCAGCGCAATGCTCCCAGTGACAAAGTTGAGCAGGGCCAAGTTGAGGTGGATGCTGCTGCAGGCCAGGCTCAGCAGGGGCTTGATGTCACAGAAGAAGTGGTAGACAATGTTGGGACCACAGAAATGCACCTGCGATGTCATGACTGTGTGCATCAGTGCATATAGGAAGCCAGTGGCCCAGGTGGCCGCTGCCAGGAACAGGCAGGTCTGTGGACTCATGACCAGCCTGTAGCGCAGTGGGTTACAGATGGCCACATAGCGGTCATAGGCCATGACGGCCAGCAGCACAGCCTCACTGCTGCCCAGAAAGTGGAAGAAGTGGAGCTGGGCCAGGCAGCCTGCAAATGAGATGGTCTGCTGCCCTGAGAGGAAGCCGGCCAGCATCTTGGGCACAGTGACTGTGCTGTAGAAGATGTCCAGGCAGGAGAGGTTGCTCAGGAAGAAATACATGGGGGTGTGGAGCCGGAGCTCAGCCAGCACCACACCTATGATGGCCCCATTACCCAGCAGGCTGGTCACATAGAGCAGGAGGAAGAGAACAAACAGAGGGTGCTGTAATACCAGGAGATGGGTCAGGCCCAGGAGGACGAACTCGCTCACTGCTGTCTGGTTCTCCATTGCTGTGGAGTGAAGAAGGCAAAGAAGGAGAAAAGCAAACAGGTTGAAGGTGCCATCCAATGCCATGTCAATGGTCCCATTCTGAATGCAACGGGACTGGATGGAATCAAACCCTTAGAGGTGATGTTTTCTGGCTGCATTTGTAAGGGCCTTCTGTACTCAGTCAGAGTAGTACAAAGAAGGAGAATAATTATACAGCTCTGCATTTCTTCATGATGCTGCGAGAGAGTGGGGTGTAGTTAAATGCAGAGCGACAACTAGCTCTCCTGATATGATGATCCTCAAGAAGAGGCTCCCTCCTGTGGATGGAGGTTGGGATTTTAAAGCAGCCTAAGGGGGTTAGACACCCAAATGCAACTGAAAGTTAATGTGAGTCGGACACTTAACTCTGATAGGCTGATTTGAAAATCCTGGCCTCACAGAGGAGAAGACAGGAGATTCCACTGGATTTTTGACATAGGGATGCCTTTTCCATTCCATCACTATGCAGGAGGAAACAGGGTCTATCTCCAGCACAACACTACTGAGTGCTTGGCATCTTTGAAAATCAGTCAGGTGCCTAAATATGGATTTAGGGTTAGGAGTTAGGAGACCACGTCCTAATGACCTTACATATAAGGTCGGCAGCCACTCTCATAGGTTTTTTTGAAACCTCAGTCTAGACGACTGTCTTTGTCTTAGTGCTTGTATGTTACTGCTTGTCACTGTCTCCTGTAATTGAAAATCTTGGCACTGGAACCAACTCCCTGAAGTCAATCAGGTTGTCTGTCCAACAGACTGTATTGCATTAGTCTATACTATTATGGTAACCACTTTTAACATATTATAATGTCTTGTGTATAAAGTACGGCTTGTGAGGTATCATAGGAAAAGTCACAATCTACTGAACATTACTGTCTTGTTGAAATATATGTATTATCATTGTATATGAAATTATGAGATTTAGCTAGAGGTTTGTTACCGAAACATGTTGTGAGTCTGGGAAACGCCCGCAGACCAGCTGCTTGGAAATAACAATGGAACTGTGGACTTATGTGTCAAGCCTCGTGTACACAAAGGTTGTTGTCAGTTGTTGGCTATGTGTGTGCGTTCTCTCTGTTCTTTCTGCACGCTGCACTGGCTCTGGCCAGATAGCCCATATGGCAGGCTCCAATTTAACTGCCTAGTGATAGCAAAGGATCTGGTTTGTAGCAAAGGCACCCAGCCAGCTTTATTGCCAATGAAGCATGATCATAGCTTCTTGGATCAATGTCTACAGTTACACTAGCACATGTATGCCCATGACAATGGACCAGCTCAGTCAGTGGTGGGACTTTCCACTCCTTCCTCGGCTGGACAGAGACACTCCTTCTGAGACTCCATTTTATACACCAGTCCAAACAAGTTATGTATTGCCCTCTGATGTAGCTAGTTACCACCCTTCTGACATGGTCAGTTACCACCCTTTACCTTGTTGGTTTGATCAAAACATCTCTAGCCATCACACTGTCATCCTGACCTCACCTTTAAGAGACATCAGCATGCTCCTGTTTTCTTTGGGGATAACTGGTGTAAGCAAAAATTTACAATTCATATGAAGGATTGGATGTGGGGCACATAGACAATGGGGCTGCCTAACTCCATGACACAGCAATGATTGTTCCAGCACCTGGAAGAGAGTATAAAATAAGAGAGAGTGACATCATCAGCCCATTTCTCCTCCCCCACCTATACTGAAGGCAACAAGATTGTTTGGAAGACACAGAACTATTTGAACTGGGGGAAGTTGTACTAACTGGAAAAGCTTTCCAATTAGCACAAACTTATGTATGTTTTGGGGTAAGCGAAACCTTATTGCATCAAATTTGACATAAGCTGATAAAGTCTAGGAAATAGCTTGCATTTTTTTATCTTTCATTTCCTTTGGTAACCAATTCTGAATTTCTATGCTTATACCACTTACAATCTCTTAAAATAGCTCTCTTTTTAGTTAGCAAACTTATTTTAATATTTTATCTAAGCTGGAGTGTTTTTGATTGAAATTTGGGGAGTCTACTCAGGTTACAAAGGCTAGTGCATATTCATACCCTTTGATGTTATGACAAACTCATTAATGAGAGTACTCTGATCAAGAGGGTCTTGAGCAGTGTTAGATTGACATTTCTGGGGAGAAGGAAGAAAGAAAGAAAAGTAATATCATTATTTGTCTTATCTCGGAACCTATTTTGCTAGGAACTTCACAAACACAGAATGAAACAATCCCTGAACTGAAAAACTAATCTAAATGAACAAGACGGACAAAGGGACAATGAGCTGTCTGAAGTCCTGTAGCCATCAGTGGCAGAGCTGAAAATAGAAGTGCTGAATATTAACCTAGTAACCTACTCCCTGGATTGTATTGTCTCGCAAACATGACATACTAGGGCTATTCTGTGTGCTTCCATTTGTAGATCAGAGGCTGGAGTCTGGGTTTTCCATATGTGCTAAGGGATTTTGAATGTCTTACCTTTTTTGGCTGTCTCACACTATTCCCTTCCAGCTCAAATGTGGGTGTCTTTTGTCCGCATAGTGGAAAGCCTGTTACAATGACTGGAGTGGAAGTGCACTGAGGAAACATATCAGGGATTTCTGTCAGTTCAAACAGAAATAGAAGAGCAAGTTCTTGTTGGTTTGAAAATCTGGATGTCTGTTCTGAGCCCCTGTAACAAATGAGCCTTTTTATCACATTAGCACTCTGAATCCTTGGTGGAGACCAATTTCTGTTCTCTTGATGGATCCTTTGGGGGCAGAAACTGTGAAACACATGAATGTTTCTGGTTTGTGCACAAACAAGCCAAGTGCTCCCTATGGAGATCAAAGCTTTACTGAACATGTAAGAGCGGCTGAGAAAAGTAAATAAATAAAGCTGGGGACCTAAGGGAGTTAGATACCAAAAACCCATTAAATTTATTTGAAACTCCCAGTTTAAATAAATAAAAACCTGGTTAACAAATATTGTATTTTACTAAAGCCACTGAGTTTGGGGCACCGTGATTCTGAATTTGGTTCACTATTATTCATGGTCCAACAAACCCATGGAGGGTTAAAGTGGACACAACAAATTAGACATTAGTTTGGGATGGGATATAGTATCTATAAACAGAACCAAAACAATTGAGAGCATTGGTGTTATAAAGAAGGGAGACAATCATCACAGGTCATCAGGCTCCAGGGATGACTCACACCTTGGATACTTTACCTGCTACAGATGCAACTGAAAATTGGATGGACATTTTTCACAAAAGAAGTCTCATAGAAAAATGTCCTTTTTTTAAAAAAAATGGAACTGTTCATGAAAAAACTCAACGTGAAAAAAATGATTATGCAACAGAAAAGATGATGCAACCTCAACTCAGCCCTTCAAAGATACCACAAAAGAAAGAAAGAAAGAAAGAAAGAAAGAAAGAAAGAAAGAATTACAGAGCAAGGGAAATGGGGCTGAGCAGGAGGGAATAGTAGGTGAGCAGGAACCAGAGCATGGGCTGGGGTGAGAGGGGCAAAAATGGGGGTCAGGTTGTATGAGCAGGGATGCAGGGGGAGAAGAAGGATTTAATGGCAATGTTGGACACATTGGGGAACATGGATGCCAGGGCCATGCATGGAACCTGGTGGGAAAGAAGAATATATAAAGGAAGGTCCTTTGTTTGGGAAAACAGGGAACTCCACACAACAGTGAGAGGTACTCTGGCTTCCCTGTGAAGGGAAACATTCCCTTTCTTCCATGGCTGAGGCTCGTGGAGAGACTTTGGGGGCATCTTCTCTATGTTTACTTTGCTTCTGGCTTTTGAGGGATAGGATGGTCACTCATTTATTTGATAACTTTGATTCCCTCACCTATTCTCTTTCTTTTTTTACTTTTCCTCTATTTCCTCCCAGGAATAAACTTCTTTGTCATAGTATTTTAATTAGTTGGCCCTGAATGCCCTACAATTATGATCGGTAATGTCATAGAGGTCACTGGGGTTACTTATTAAATTATACACCCAGCCACTAGATGGAAGCACCAAGCACAATGAACCCAGGGTCCCTTTGGTTCCGAGGTGAGTCACTGAGCCCCTGAGGAAGGAGGAATAAGGGTCTCCACCGCCCCTGAGAAGTTCACAGAAAGAAAGATAAAATAGAGTTTTGGTTGAGAGAACATATCAGAAATTCAACTTCATTACAGGAATACTTTAATTATCTCCAAACCAGGCATTACAAACCCAGGAAATGCACAGTTCATGTTAAATCTAAAAGAAATCTAAACATATTAAGGTTTGGAAATGCACAGTTAAGTAACCCAGAGCCCCTTAACTGCACTATAGTGACACCATGATGGAGAAAAAAGAAAGAAATCAAACATGCGCTTAAAAATCTGGATCCGCAGATACTTAAATGCCTTAATAATAATTATATGGCAGTTGTATGATGTAACGAAAGGTCAGATTTAAGGTTTCTAGTGAAGGAGAAGGTTTCAATTATAAAGTATAAATGGAAAAATTATTAACATGATTTTTTTTTAAAGAAGAGTACATGTAAACCACATACTTAGAGTGCAACTTTTGGTCACTCCATCTCAAAAAATATATATTGGAATTGGAAAAGGTTGAGAAAAAGGAAATAAAAATGATAAGGGGTATGGAATGGCTTCTGTATGAGAAGAGTTCAATAAGTCTAGGACTTTTCAGCTTGGAAAAGAGATGATTAAGGGGGATATGATAGACATATATAAAATCATGACTGATGTAGAGAAAGTGAATACGAAAGTGTTATTTACTCCTTCTCATAACGAAAGAACCAGGGGTCACCAAATGAAATCAATTGGCAGCAGATTTAAAAGAAACAAAAGGAAATATTTTTTCATGCAATGCAAAATCAGTCTGTGGAATGCTTTGCCAGGGGATGTTGTGGAGGCTAAGACTATAACAGGGTTCAAAAAAGAACTAGATAAATTCATGAAAGATAGGTCCATCAAAGGGTATTAGCCAGGATGGGCAGGGATGGTATCCTTAGCCTCTGTTTGCCAGAAGCTGGGAATGAGCAACAAGGGATGGATCACTTGGTGATTACCTGTTCGGTTCATTCCCTCTGGTGCACCTGGCATTGGCCACTGTAGGAAGACAGGATACTGGGTAAGATGGACCTTTGGTCTAACCTAGTGTGGCCACTCTTATGTTCTTATTTCTTTTAATTCTAAAGAAAGAGGGAGAATCAATGGAGAGGAGATATGAATTTTAGTTTGAATCCCCTGTTTCTGCATATGTACAGAGAATAGAGACTGACATCTAGAGGAGGGATGTGGCAGTTACTGGACTTGGTCAGTAACTGTTTCTGAAACTTTATAGAAAGTTTCCATTAAGGGCAAGCAATCATGTAGATTCCACACATTCACTACCTGAGCCAGAGCAATCAGAGCTCAGGGAGGAAAGGCTAATAATATGTAAGATGGAGACAGACAGCCCTGTAGATTCATCAGCTTATTGATGGAGAACCAAGAGATGTGTCTACTGTGTTGGCTAAGTTACCTTTTTATCCAGGCTAGAGATTCTCAATCTCACTTGAACCCAAGAAGACCATTAACTATTAGCTCAAGGACTGGAATTGCTGCTAGCTGGAGGTCCAGAGGAGCTTCAGGTCTGGCAGTATTGGTTTCAACCAGCCTTGTCTATAAAATAATGCAGCAGGCAGGCAGCATTGTAGTAAAGAGATCTTTATTGAACATGCATAAAGGCTACTGTCACATGCTGAGTAGCCTATGCTGGGTGGATAATAGTTTTTCCCAGATTGCACTCCTGAGAGTGCACCAAGGTAAGTGCTGCCTGGAACTTGAACCTACTTCTGTAGTTCTACTCATGCTATACCATGTGTGGTGGTCTTTTTTGGATGAGTCTCTCAATGCACAGAAGTCAAAGATTTCAGTAACAATAAGATTTGTTTTGGACTAAGGCTGGGATTTTCAAAGAAGGGGTGCTAGGCACCTAACTCCCCTTAACTTTCACTGGAATTTGGGGACCTAGCTTCCTTCATCTCCTTTGAAAATCCCACCCTTTAAGAATATTTTTCCCATTATTAAAACTTTCCTATGTCCATCTACAGGTTCTTAAGTGCTAATTAAAAAGACTAAGAGGCAGAACATGTGTGATGTCTTGTTGAACATTTCAGTAGTTATCAGCAAAGAGCACTGACAAGAGGAATGTTTACCCTTCTAGATGATCACCTATGTGATTTAGGAGCATAGGTGCCATTGAAAGTCAATGGGACATAGCCTTCTAAATCACATAGGTGCTTTTGAAAATTTTACCCCGTCTCATTTTTCAAAAGTGACTTAAGTCCTGATTTCCAAATATATTTAAGGGACATATTTGAAAAGATATTTAGGCACCTAGTCAGATTTTCAAAAGCATCTGGGCACCAAAG
The DNA here is from genome assembly GCF_003597395.2 of Chelonoidis abingdonii. NCBI lineage: Eukaryota > Metazoa > Chordata > Testudines > Testudinidae > Chelonoidis > Chelonoidis abingdonii. The sequence goes on from NC_133782.1 coordinate 34,905,901, forward strand.
ACCCACTGAGATCAATGGCTGTTGAGCATCAGGGTGCTTTTGACAAACCCACTAGGCACCTAAATATCTCTAAAAATCTGGTCTCAGGTGCCTAAAAAGGCCAGCAAGTACCTAGTGGTAATTTCAAAAGTATCTTAGGAGGTTAGCTGCCTATATACAGTTGGAATCAATCATTTCTAGATCTGATTTCCTGATCACCTGAATCTTCATGAGGACTGAGAATGAAAATTCTGTTTCTTAGATGCAGTGAAATTGTCCAGTGGCCAGTGTAAAGCTTGTCTGGGCAGAAGATGGAGCTTTCTCGGTGGCTGGTATGAGACTGTGGAAGGAACTTCCACAGAATCTAACCACCTATGATGGGTTGGATCACAGAAACCCCCTTGGGACTGCCAACTGATATGCTGAGACTACATCTAACCTGTTTTTCCTGCCATCTTGGGACTCCAGAACCTTGTCTGTTTGAGCCAGACATGCTAGCCTGCTATATATACAGCCCCAGGTCTGAACCACATCCCCCAAAAGCTGCAGGCTTCACTGAAAACAGCTTAAGACGTGTTCCTATCTCCAACACTTAGAAGCCCAGTTTCCAATGGGGTCCAAACCCCAAATAAATCTGTTTTATCCTGTATAAAGCTTATGCGGGGTAAACTCATAAACTGTTCAGCCTCTATAACACTGATAGAGGAATATGCCTGGCTGCCCCCCCCCCCAGATATTAACACATACTCTGGGTCAATTAATAAGTAAAAAGTGATTTTATTAAGTATAAAAAGTAGGATTTAAGTGGTTCCAAGTAATAGACAGAACAAAGTGAATTATCAAGCAAAATAAAATAAAACATGCATATCTAAACCTAATACAGTAAGAAAGTGATTACAGATGAAATCTTACCCTAAGAGATGTTTCAATAAACTTCTATCACAGACTGGATGCCTTCCTAGTTTGGGCACAATCCTTTCCCCAGTACTGCCCTTGATCCAGCTCAGGTGGTAGCTGGGGGACTTCTCATGATTGCAGCCCTCTTTGTTCTGTTTCACTCACTTCTATAGCTTTGCACAAGGAGGGAATCCTTTGTCCCTTTCTGGGTTCTCACCCTTCCTTCTTAATGGAAAAGCACCAGGTTAAAGATGGATTCCAGTTCAGGTGACATGATCACATGTCACTGTAAAACTGCAAGCCTTCATTCCTCCCAGCCACATTCACAGGATGGCCTGCAAACGAACAGAGCCATCTACAATCGTCCTGGTTGATGGAAGCCATCAAGATTCCAAACCACCATTAATGGCCGACACTTTGCATAATTAAAATAGGCCCTCAGAGTTATATTTCAAATTTCTAGTTTCAGATACAAAAGTGGTACATTTATACAAATAGGATGACCACACTCAGGAGATTATAAGCTTTGCAATGATACCTTACAAGAGACCTTTTGCATGAAGCATATTCCAGTTCCATTATCTTTACACTCATTAGCATATTTTCATAAAATCATATAGAGTGCAACGTCACATCAACACAAAGTGTCACCACTTTCTGCTCCACGTGCCACATACACTTCTTCAAACTTGACTTTAATGGCAAATGCACAGAGCACCAGTTGACATGAAGCAAATCACAGAATAAAATTAAAACCTCCCATAATCTTCTCTTAAGGGAGAGAATGGGAGAAAAAGAACCACAGGTGGCAGATGTTGTTCAGTGCACTTCTGCAAGCTGATAAGGGTGGTTTAAGAACCGGAATAGCATAGAATGGAACACGATGGATGACACACATGGTTACACAAAGCTGAATAGACTAGCATAGACCAATGGAACATTAAAAAAGAACATACAAATAAGCAGCTGAAAACTTAAGATGCAACCTTCAAAACATTTGTGACGCTCTTTTATCCCTCATTTCATTCCATCCCGTTGCCTTATTTGACATTCCCTTTCATTATGAGACTGACAGCTTCCCTTTTAACCCTTCTCAAGGCCTCTTTGACCTCCTTGTTTCTCAGGCTGTAGATGATGAGATTGAACATAGGAGACACCACGGCAAGAGCATGGAGAAGACTTTGTTTATCTCTGGTGACTGGCTTCCAACTGGGGCCCCATAGACCATAATGACAGTCCCATAGAAAATGCTAATGACTATAAAGTGTAAGGAGCAGGTGAAGAAAGCTCTTTGTTTTCCTGTGGTGGAAGGAATCTTCCAGATGGTCAGTATGATTTTGTAATAAGAAGCCAGGGTTAGTAAAAATGGGACGAGGCCCACACAGGCACAGACCATGAAAGACAGAGATTGAATCACATGAGTGTCTGTAGATGGTAGTCTTAGTAAAGGCACAAAATCACAAAAGAAATGGTCAATTTCATTGGAAGCACAGAACGGTAGTCTGGATGTCCAAACTACTGTTATCAGAGGACCCAGAAGTCCAGTTAACCAACAACCAGCTGCTAACTGAAGGCAAACTTAAAGTTCAAAACAGCTGCATAGTGCAGAGGACTGCAGATGGCTAAATATCAGTCGTAGGACATAATAAGAGGCAGCATTCAATAACTACCATTGAACCAAAAATATACAACTGAGCCAGACATCCCAAGAAAGGAACCTTTTCCCAGAATGTTAGGAATGTCCTGAGCATCTTGGGGACAATGGTTGAGGTGTAGCAGATCTCCAAGGTGGATATTACCCAAGAAGAAGTACATTGGAGTGTGAAGACAACCATCGTCTAATACTACTGTGATAATGAGGAGATTCCCAATCACTATTACAAGGTAAATAACTAAACATGCCATGAAAAGGAAGGTGTGCAGTTCATGGAGGTTACCAAATCCCAGCAGGATGAATTCTGTGATGATGGTAGTAAGATTCTCCTGTGCACTACTGGCCATATTCACATCTAGAGAAAAGACATGGAGAAAGGTAGTACCATAATAAATGATTCAATATGCTTATTTTTAAAATCAGATCCAGGTTTAATAATGGGAGGATTATGAGATTCCACCCCAAGAGAAGACCTGAGCTTGGTGCACTCAGACAAGGGGCAGCAGTGCAGTTTACTCCATGATCATGACAATAGTGCAGTAATGCAATCACTCCTGTAAATGTTTGCAAATCTGTTGTTATTCTTTTCACTTTCCAGTCAGAGCCAGTCTGCACAATAATATTTACCTCTATCTGTCTTGGGAAGGCTGGGATTGTTTGCTGATAGGGAAGGGACTCTCAGATGCTTCAAAGGGTTCTGGCCCAGAGGAACCATCAGAACAAAGCAAATTGATCCTCTCTGGGTAGAATGGATGTCTGCTCAGAGTGGGATGATGATAAAAAGGCTTCTTGCAGACTCATCAAGAATTTCTGCACAATGTAAGCTTGCTTGCTGTTCCTGTCGAAACAGGCTGAAGTCCCTGATACTTTCCCAGTGGCTTGATTTTTTTGTTTGTGTGTTTATTTTTTTTGTTTGTTTTCAGTCATTGTTATAATATGTCAGCTTGAAGGACGATTGCACCCAAACAGGTATGAGCTAAAAGTTCAGTCTTCGGACTTTACAAATGCAAATATGTGAGGTGGCACTGCTTCCTGAAATCAGTGATCCACTGACTGACTGGCTTGCTTGCTTTCTACATGACAGCAAAGATAAAACAAGTTGAGCTAGAGACATAGACGGTATAGTGCAGAGGATGATAAAGACACAAGAAATATGATCGGTCTTGTCAGACTGACAGACCAATCCTATACATCTCTCCGGAGGTGACTATGGTGTAGTTTTCCAAAGAAACCTACTGCAGTTAAGTGCCCAATGGGGTTTGGGCACCTAGGGAAATCCCAGCCTAAGGGCTTCAGTGAGGTTAGTGCAGTGTATACAACTAAAAGAGTCTTTATGAAGTATTTTGATATGTGCAGTAGAATTGAGATTTTTTCAAATGAACTTAAAAGCATTAGACACCTAAACCCCACTGATATTGAATTAGAGTTGGGAGCATAACTCCTTTAAGCTCCTATAATAAATCTATTATTATAATAATACTACCAGGATAAGATTCGGGGCCCTCATGCTGTGGAAGGTACAAATAAAAAACAGGGATGCCACAAGGGACTTACAAATCTAAGTAAGAAAATTATCCGGGCAAATGACAATATTAAAGAGGTGGGCAAACTACAGCCTGTGAGCCACATCTGGCCCACTGGATCATCCTGCCTGGTCCTTGAGCTCCCAACCAGGGCGGCTAGCCCCCAACTCCTCCCCTGGTTTCCCCTCCAGCTAAGCATCAGCTACCCATGCCCTCAGTGCTCTCGGCGGCAGGGCTGCGAGCTCCTGCAGGGGAGTGCAGAGACATGACTGGCTCTTCCCTGGGTGGCGCAACAGCCAGACATGCTGCTCTGAGCGGCCTGGTATGGGGGCAGGGAACGGGGGGTTGGATAAGGGGCAGCGGTTCCTGGGGGCAGTCAAGGGACAGGGAGCAGGGGTTGGATGGGGAGGGGGGTCCCAGGAGGGGGCAGTCAGGGGACAAGGAGTGGGGGGAATTGGATGGGTCAGGGTTTCTGAGGCGGATAGTCAGGAGGCAGAAAGTGGGGGGGACAGATAGGTGGCAGGTGCCAGGCTTTTTGGGAAGGCACAGATTTCCCTACCCAGCCCCCCATACAGTTTTGCAACACCGATGTGGCCCTCAGGCCAAAAAGTTTTTCCACCCCAGCAGCATTACCTTAATGCTCAACCGAGCCCTCATGGCAATAAGGACAGTATAGGATCTGTAATAGAATAGGATGTTCTATCTAGTTTAGTTATTTATAGTGCCACTCATCAGCCTAGTAATTGAGCACCTTCCATTTAAAATCACTACCCATAGCTAAGTTCCCTCTGGACTTCATGGGATCTCTGATACGTCTCCTTTTTCAGAGTCAGAGCTGGGTCTGGGCTAAATTATTTGTTTAGTTTTGTCTGGAGATTTTTAGAGTTTATTAATTTCTTCTGCTCTTGCTCCTCCTCCTCCTCTTCTCTCTCTCTCTCTATCTCACACACACACACACTTGTTGGAGGTTTTAAAGGGGAAAGGAGATTTCAGCATTTTGAAAGCCATTTTAATGTGGAAAGGCTATTTGACAGGAATGGTATTGCAGCATTTCCTACAGCTGATATCCTCAGGAAGGCTGTTGAATAATGACTGTCCTGCTCCGTTTTTATATAGCACTTTTCATCAGTAGGTCTCAAGCAGTTCTCAAAGTGTCCCAAAGTTTAAGGCCAGAAGGGAATCACCAGGCCATACAATCTGACCTTCTGTAGATCAGACCACCAGCACCAGCTGCACACTAAACCCAAAAACAAAAATTAGACAAAAATGTTACAGCCCACAGGAGACTAGACTATGTGCCACAGGCAAAGAATAGGAGGGACAGAAATTTTCCAGTGACTGAGACCCCCACAAAGACAGGCCAATGATTAAATGAGATGTACCCTATATTGTTATCCCCATTATACAGACAGGGAACCTGAGGCACCAGGCAGGGATGTGATTTGCTCAAAGTCAACCAACAGGCTAATAGTATAGCTGGGAATAGAACCCAGGGCTCCTGAGTCCCACTCCCACCACTGCGACTTGTTGCTGAAGTTAGCAAAACACACTGTTCAGTGATGGGGTGGGAGGAATCACAATCAGACCCCACAGCAGCCCCGACCTACATCATGGAGAGCCCAGCTCAGCATGTGTGGGTAAAAGAACGTTTGTCATGTAACCTGCTGGCCAGCCTGTGTGTTGCATGGCTTTCAGAGAGCGTTTGATGCAGCTTTGGACTTGAGCAGGAGAGGTTTGCAGCTCTGAACTTGTGAGAAATCCAGTTCAACCCTCTTGTCATGCCCAAGATGGGGGTCTGTCATGCTAGCTCTTTGTTATGGATCCAGGAAGGGAGCTTATATCAGGCATTCAGTCACCAAAGGGAAATCTGTTCCTGTGAAGCAGGATGTGTGGGAGACTCATAACATTATCGGAACCTCGCCCCTGGGAATTACTCTTTTCTGGGCTGAGGTGATAACAACAGACCAGGGAAGTTTGACCTTCCTTCTGAGGCGCAGATCCCTGAAGAAACCCTGCCCCTGTTTATGTCATGTGTCCAAACAAAGGAAAGCAGTGCCATCCCACTCTCTCAGATCCCCCATTTCTGAGCCTCTCACTACTTTGCCACTCAGCAGAGAGGCAGGTGAGCTTTATGCACGCTTTATGACAGTAGCAGCTGGGGTCCCAACCAAGACCAGGACCGCATTATGGTAGGCAATGTACTTACACCTAGCATAAGCCAGCCCCTACATTGAAGAACAGTTTTAAAAGACAAGAGGGGGGGAAGGGGGAGGGGAAACTGAAGTACAAGCTTGGACAGTGACTAGCCCATGATCACATAGCAGGTCAGTGGCAGAGATGAAAAGAGAACCCAAATTTTCTGATTAAAAGTCCAGTCATTGACAGCAAACAAGACACTTCATGATCTGCATCATATGGATTCCGTGGTCTGGATGAACACTGGAATCCAGACTCTCAGGAGGAGGTGTTTTTTCAGTAGTTATGGATGAGTAACAAGGCACAGCTTTACCACAGGGCCTTCCCCCAGGAATGACACCAGAGAGAGTGAGCTAGAGAGAGAGAGAGAGCCATGCTCAGAAATGTGGGATCTTCAAATGCATCTAGGGGAATTAGCTGAACCACTCTCACTGAATGTCAATAACTGAACATAGGAACATAAGAGCAGCAATACTGGATCAGACTAAAGGTCCATCTAGCCCAGTATCTTCTGACAGTGGTCAATTCCAGGTGCTTCAGAGGGAATAAACACAACAGGTAATCATCAAGTCATCCACTTCTGTTGCCCACTCCCAGCTTCTGGAAAAAAAGAAGCAAGGGACACCATCCCTTCCCATCCTGACTAATCGCTATTGAGGGACTTATCCCCCATGAACTTCTCTAGTTCTTTTTTGAACCCTGTTATAGTCTTAGACTTCACAACATCCTCTGGCAAGGAGTTCCACAGGTTGACTGTGTGGTGCGTGAAGAAATACTTCCTTCTGTCTGTTTTAAAGCTGCTGCCTATGAATGTCATGTGGTGACCCCCTAGTGCGTGCGTTATGAGAAGGAGTAAATAACTCTTCCTTATTTACTTTTTCCACACCAGTCATGATTTTATAGAACTGTATCATATCAACCCTTAGTCGTCTCTTTTCCAAGCTGAAAAGTCACAGTCTTATTATTTTCTCCTTATATGGAAGCTGTTCCATTTCCCTAATCATTTTTGTTGCCCTTCTCTGAACCTTTACCAATTCCAATATATCTTTTTTGAGATGGGGTGACCACATCTGCCTGCAGTATTCAAGATGTGGGCATACCCTGGATTTATATGATGGCAATATGATATTTTCTGTCTTATTATATATCCCTTTCCTTATGATTCCCAACATTCTGGTCACTTTTTTGACTGCCACTGCACATTGAGTGGACGTTTTCAGAGAACTATCCACAATGACTTCGAGATCTCTCTCTTGAGTGGTAACAGCTAACTTAGACCCTATCATTTTATGTATATAGTTGGGATTCTGTTTTCCAGTGTGCATTACTTTGCATTTATCAACATTGAACTGCCCTAGATGTGTTAGAAAATCCCATCTTCAAAAATACAGGTCAAGTTAACCTGCTTTGGGGAAGTGAGGGCAGAAAATTTTTTGATTTGACATCTATGCCTTTGAATTGTGTCCGGTACATAAACAGTATGGTGATGAAGACCTTTTTAAGCACCATAGACGGTTGCTTGGTTGGATGAATATGTATGGCAGTATAGTATATGGCTACATGAATAAATAGATGGCTGCATGGAAGTGTATTTATCACAATAAATAGATAGACAAGGAGGGCAAGGTAACATGTTTTATTGGACCGACCTCTTTTTGAGGACGAGGCCAGCTACACACTGATCTATCAATCCTCATTCTCAGAGATAACCTGCACAACACTTTCAAAAGATGAGCCTGAGAGACTAAATTCATAACTCTGCTAGACATTAAAAATCCTGCACTGAAGAGAGACAGTGAATATATGGCTTATTACAATTATCTGTAAGCCACTAATAATCCCCCCATCCCCATCTGTCTTTCTTTTTCCTTTCTGTCCCTGCCTCCAGCAATGACTGGTGGTGTGTTAATTGGCCACTTCACTTTGAAAGGTCCCTTGAAATATTTGTTAATTATTTATTCTAAACAAATGTTTCCACCTTGTATTTAGCTGGGACACTCTGAATACCTTTCCCGAACCCAAAGAAGATCTGTGTCAGCTCGAAAGCTTGTCACTTTTGCCAACAGAAGTTGATTCAATAAAAGATATCATTTCACCCACCTTGTCTCTCTAATATCCTGGGATCATCTGGCCATAGAAAAATGGCATACGATAGATAGATAGATAGATAGATAGATAGATCTGCAAAGTGGAGATGATCTGGTACAGAGTGCAGGGAGTTTCAGGGCTCACGTTACCCAGGGAGGAAATCTGCTCAAAGAAATGCTAGCAAAACTGCTGAAATGTCCAGAGCTGCAAAGAGGGATAGGATGTTCATTTTTCATTAATGTGTAAAAGAAATGGGCATTCGAATATCTAAGGCCCATTGAGAACCTCAGCCTCCAGTTCTTATGCCTCTTTGTTTCTCTTTGTTTCCTCCCCTCGCAGCAATGAAGAACAGGACGGAGGTGAGCGAATTCATCCTCCTGGGCCTGACCAATCTCCAGGGGTTGGAGCACTTTCTCTTCACACTCTTCCTGCTTCTTTATGTGGCCACCATGCTGGGTAATGGGGCCATGGTAACCATGGCACTGATGGAGCCCCGGCTTCACACCCCCATGTACTTTTTCCTAGGGAATCTCTCCTGCCTGGACATCTGCTATTCCACAGTCACTGTGCCCAAGATGCTGGCCGGCTTCCTCTTGGGGCAACAGACAATCTCATTTGCAGGATGCCTGGCCCAGCTCCACTTCTTCCATTTCCTGGGTAGCAGTGAGGCTGTGCTGCTGGCTGTCATGGCCTATGACCGCTACGTAGCCATCTGTAACGCACTACGCTACAGGTTGGTCATGAGCCCACAGGCCTGCTTGCTCCTGGCAACAGCCAGCTGGGTCACCGGCTTCCTGCACGCCCTGATGCACACGATCATGACCTCCCAGCTTCAATTCTGTGGCCCCCGCTGTGTCCCCCACTTCTTCTGTGACATCAAGCCCCTGCTGAGCCTGGCCTGTGGCAGCACCCACCTCAACCTGACCCTGCTCAACATCGTCACTGGGGGCATTGTAGTCATCCCCTTTATTCTCATGCTCCTCTCCTACCTCTACATCATCTCCTTCCTGCTCCTGAAGGTCCAGTCGTGGGAAAGCAGGAGAAAGGCCTTTTCCACATGCGCCTCCCAACTATCTGTGGTGTCTCTATTCTATGGGGCGGCCATCTTGACCTATGTGCCCCCTTCCTCCAGGGAATCCCCTGAATGGGATATGATGATTGTTCTCCTTTACAGTGTGGTCACTCCTGTCCTGAACCCCGTGATCTACACCCTGAGGAACAAGGAAGTGCAGTCTGCTCTGAGGAAAAACCTGCACAGAAAACTCTTCCCAGACAGGATATGAATAAAGGGAATGTTTTGTCTCTACCTCTGCTCTTCATGAGGACTGTGAGGGCTGGGAATATGGTGAAGGCATCACTTGGGGGCGAGTAATATAAGGAAGGAACCATAAGTCCGTGGGCACTGGGATGCATAGTGAAGGGACCATTTCATCTTTATACATGAGACACTGGGGATTGTAATGCAGGAACCATTTTGCACCAGCAATGTGAATATTGTGCATTGGTCAATGCAGTCCAGGGCCATTGTCCATTAGATGCAGGTAATATAGCATAGGGACTATTGGGAGGAAATAGAGTGTAGGGACAAAGCAATGATCTGTTGAAGACCTGGATGACTCTCTGTTTCTTCCTCCAGCCTGAAGAACGGGTTAGATTAAATTTATCCACCTCTTCCCTTGTCCTCTTTCCACTCTCTTCTGATGCCCTGCACTGAGTACTTGAGGAAGGAAACATAGAAGATCTCTGTGCTCATGCTATGCTCTTAGGGACTACCACATCTATCAGGTATGCCAGCACAGGACTTGCAGTAAGTTTTCACTGGTGCTGACTAGAATACAAGAATTTCATTTGGAAAAAAAAATCAAAGTTTTGACATTTGCTTTCATTCCTCATTAGAACAAATCTGAGACTTCTAAATGTTTTCTCACCATAGAATCATAGAATCATAGAATATCAGGTTTGGAAGGGACCTCAGGAGGTCATCTAGTCCAACCCCCTGCTCAAAGCAGGACCAAAGCAGGACCCAACTAAATCATCCCAGCCAAGGTTTTGTCAATCCTGACCTTAAAAACCTCTAAGGAAGGAGATTCCACCACCTCACTAGGTAACCCATTCCAGTGCTTCACCACTCTCTGAGTGAAAACGTTTTTCCTAATATCCAATCTAAACCTCCCCCACTGCAACTTGAGACCATTACTCCTTGTTCTGTCATCTGGTACCACAAGTTTAGTGAGGTGATTTGAGAAGGTGATTTTGAGCAACGTTTTATAGGTACCTTCATGGGGAGAACACTTGCTGAGGGGGGTTTGCAATTCCACTCATCCTCCAATCATTAATGAAGATATTGAACAAAACAGCCCCAGGACTGACTCTTGGCCTCCACTTGAAAGCACGCAGACTAGACATGGAGCCATTGATCATACCCGTCGCAGCCTGGATGATCTAGGCAGCCTTTCTAAGCCACCTATATAGTCCCAATCCATCCAGCCCCATACTTCTTTAACTTGATGGCAAGAATACTGGGGAGATCGTATCAAAAGCATTTGCTAAAGTCAAGGAAGGAATAACACATCCACTGCTTTCCCCTCATCCACAGACCCAGTTATCTCCTCATAGAAGGCAATTAGATTAGTCAGGCATGACTTGCCCTTGGTGAATTGATGCTGACTGTTCCTGATCACTTTCCTCTCCTCTAAGTGCTTCAGAGTTGATTCCTTGAAGACCTGCTCCATGATTTTTCCAGGGACTGAGGTGAGGCTGACTGGCCTGTAGTTCTCCGGACCCTCCTTCTTCCCTTTTGTAAATATGGGCACTACAGTAGCCTTTTTCCACTCATCCAGGACCCTTCTTCCAGTCAACCAGAGAGAGAGAGAGAGAGAGAGATCCCAGACAAAATAATGGAAAAACTAATATTGGATTCAACTGATAAAGAATTGAATGATGGAAATAATTAATGCCCATCATGTGGCTTTATGCACAATAGATCTTGACAAAGAAACTTGATTTAATTCTTTGAAGAGATTATAAATTTGATTGGTAAAGGTACTGCATAGATGTAACAGACTTTGGTACTGCATTTAATTTAGTATGATACAACATTATGATATAAAATGAATACTATATAATATAAATAAAGCTTACATTATTTAAAAAACTCTGGCATGCTGATAGATCTCAAAAATTGTTGCTGGTGTGAACTATCATGGAATGGAAGTGTTTTAAGTGGGGTTCTACATTGATCAGTACTAGCCTCAATGCTATTCAACATTTGTACCAATGAGCTGGAATTCAATATGAAATCTCTGCTGGTCCATGATCTGTGGATAAGACAAAGGTTGGTGAAGTGGTGTGAGCCGGACTCATTCAAACAAAATATATTTTAACACGGCCAAATGCAAAGTTATACATATGGGAACAAGGAACACAGGTCAGACCTACAAAATGGGAGACTGAATCCTGCAAAGCAGTATGCTACCTACAAGCAAAATGCCGAAAAGTATCTAGGAGTCATAGTGCGCAAGTAACTCAGCATAAGCTCCTAGTGTCAGGCTGTGGCAAGAAAGGCTATTGTGATCCTTGGAAGTATAAACAGGAGAGTAGTAAGTAGGAGCCGAAAGCTGATTTTACTTCTGTATAGCACATTGGTCAGACTAATTCTGGAGTACGGCATAGAGTTCTCTTGCCAAAATTTTTTAAAGGATATTGAAAAATTGGGGATGATGCACAAAAGTGACTGGACGGCTAGATAGTATGCCTATAAAAGCTCATTAGGTTTAGCTTATCCAAAAGAACTTTGAGAGGTGATTTGAGCAACGTTTATAGGTACCTTCATGAGGAGAAAATACAGAGTAGTAAAACATGAGAAAGGCAAAACAAGAACCAATGACTGGAAGGTGAAGCCAAACAAATTCAGATTATAAATAAGGCACAGATTTTAAAGGTGAGGGTGATTAACCATTAGAATAAACTACCAAGGGAAGTGATGGCTTCAGATCATTGCTGGATGTGTTGCTTGAAGATATGCTTTGGACAAAAGCAAAAGTTATTCTTAATCAATTAAAAGTTATTAGGCTAAGTAATGTGCTTTGCCCCATTAGCCAAGGTCAGACCCATATTGCTTGTGCATATGGCACAACTGTTCCAAACTTACTGACTAGATCTGGTTTGAAATGGGAGTTTTTCTTCTCCTAGACACACTGCTGGCCACAGATGATGAGCCCACCAACCTGATAGGGGCACAAAGGCAAACTGACTTGCCCATGGTCATGCAGGAACAGGAAGAGAACCCAGCTGTTCTGAGCCACACTCTTGTTTCCTCTCCACTCTACTGTACCACAGCATCCCCCACCAAATGTATGTATTTTACATTCTTTACTAATTTCAGTGGCTATTAACTGGTGCCCAGATTTCTTGGTCCAGAACTTCAGCTGCTGCAAGCTAATGTAGCTCCAGGCTGGGATTTTCAAAGGAGATTAAAGAATCCAATGAAATATTTGCACCTAATTCCCTCTTTTGAAAATTCCATCCATGTAGACTTGTGAAAGATCAAACAGTCATTCTGTACTAGAGCCACAAGATGGAAGTAGAAAGCTTTATCCCCTAAAACAGTCTTCTTCCTAGACAGATATATAAGTGGCCTTATCTTTTAAAAATGCAACATATTAGAATAAATGGCAGTTAAATGTCTGAACATATTTGAAAATCCACCTAGACACTCACCTGCATCTTTAGAATCTTTAATAAATTGGCACTTATGAATCTAATCACTTTCAAAATCATTGTGACTTAGGAATTGAAGTCTTTTAAATACTTTAGAAATATCCTGGCACTTTAAAATGCAGAATTAAGCATATTACAATTATTGAGAGGTAGCCACTGAAGCAAATTTGAAAACACACATTGACACTTATATTCATCTTTAGAAATTTTTAAAATCTGGCCTATGGGAATCTAACTAACTTTGTAAGTTATTAGGATTTATGAACTCAAGGGTACATCTACACAGCAATACAAATCCTCACTGGGTCTCAGAGCCAGGACTCCGGCCTGAGTCCTAATGTCCAAACTGCAATTTTATACCCCTGCAGCCCATGTTCCACAAGCATGGGTGAGCTGACCTGGGCCAGCTACTGGCATTTTATTGCAGCACGGACATACCCTAACTCACGTGGGTGCTTTTGAAAGATCATGGCTCTTTCCAAATCCAGAATGAAATAGTAATATCTCATCCTATCTTTATTTTTTTTTTCACCTAACATTGAAATGATCTTTAGAATAAAGAGATGTTTCACCAGAAATCATCGAGGTCAATTAATTATTTTGTTTCAACATTCAGGAATCAATTTAGGATCATTCACACCACTAATCACTGCATAACACAAATAACAAAGAACAATTATGAAGATCTGTTCAAGCATGCCAAATATAAAACTGTTTAGGAAGCCCTAACACCAAGGTGAGAGACAACATACTTTAACCACCAGAAGCCACTCAAAGGCATCCCAGACCAGTATGATATAAAACATAGCATTTTCCCTGCTTCGAGAAGGGGAGATGAAACATGTAGCTAAAATCTTGAATTCCACTGTGTGGAATGTAGCGCACATGAGACTTATGATTCTAGTTGGGGTGGTAAGTGTCAACTCTAATCAACTAGGAATGCAGCTATCCCAAAACTTAGCATCTCTTCATGTTTCCCAAGGAAACTCCCATTAACATGAGTTAGGGAGAACCTAAATGCTAACTGCCTTGCTAGTTGTGACAGGGGTCCCAGGGGAGACAACTGAGGTCACTCAATTAGGAGGAACTGCAAATAATGGAGTAGACAATCCCCAAAGCTGGTGGATATTCCAATACTTAGATTTACCAAGCCAGCACAAAACAGCTTCTATAAAACCTCACTGGTTACCCAGAAGCCAACAACACAGTTCCCTTGAAGTGACCCAGCCTCAGGCCTCCACCCAGACATTCAAGTCAAATATGATGAGGATTACTGAAAATCTTTTTCATCAAATAAAAAGGTTCTACCAATCCCAAGGGGTCAGATACATTACCTCCCAGGTTAATAAACATTCCAGATCTCACCCAAATACATGCTTACAGCCAATTCTTATTAACTAAACTAAAATTTATTAAAAAAAGAAAAAATAGATAGAGAACATTGGCAAAAAGATCAGTGTACATACAGATATGAGCATAATTCGTGAGGTTGAGATTCATAGCAGAGATGGTGAGCTTCGTAGTTGCAAAGCGTTATTTCAGAAATAGTTCATAGGTTATAGTCCAATGTTTACATTCAGGGTGATCCACTCAGGACTGGAATCTCAGTCCTTATGGCTAAGGCTTTCTCTGTATGAAGCCTCAAGCAGATCTGAGATAAAAAAGGATTGGGATCCAAACATTTTTATACAGTTTGAGTCCTTCTTGTGACAGCTCGGAGTCCTTCATGAACAATAGGCACTCATGAGGGCTTTAATGTTGACCGATTTCTTAAGCATCACTAGTAATTATCCACACAGATTAACATAAAGCAATTGCCTGTTTTCCACCATTCACAGATGATTTGATATACATTTCAAACATATATTAATACAGTGATATCCTATGTTTCGAGTTTATTTAAATGTTAAGATGTCCTTTTGATCTGAGAATTAACAGAATACAGCATAGTCAGGGAGTGTTTGATTACATTGTTGGCCTTTAATGATATATATGTAAATACACAAAAACACAAATATTTTCTACCCATATGTCTTTAAGGGTTGGATTTGAGTTATTTGTCCTTCAGGATGCTTAACCCTTCCTGGTCATGCATCACACTAGATATGACAGATTGATTAATTCCCATATCAATCACTCTTCCTGAATTGTTGAGAGCTCCATACATTTATTGAAGACTTTTCCCAGGGCCTCCTTGACCTCTTTGTTTCTCAGGCTGTAAATGAGAGGATTGGCCATGGGAGTCAGGACAGTGTAGAAGACAGAGAAGACTTTATTGAGGTCTCTTAGTGTGTCAGTGTCTGGTAACACATAGACAATGATTAGTGTCCCATAGTAGATTGTAACCACAAGCAAGTGAGAGGAGCAGGTGGAAAATGCCTTTCTTCTCCCACTGGTGGACGGGATTCTCAGGATGGTGGAGATGATGGAAACATAGGATGCCAAGGTTAATAGAAATGGGGGCAGGGTGTCTATAGACGAGAATATAAAGGTTACCAGTGTGATTAGGCTGGTGTCACTACAGGAGAGTTTAATCATTGGGGTGAAATCGCAAAAGAAATGGTCAATTTCATTTGGGCCACAAAAATGTAATTGTGACATTAAATATATTACTACGTCAGTTGCCAGAAATGAACTCATCCAGAACACAGCTGCTAACTGAAGGCAGATTCTGCCATTCATAAGGGCTGTGTAGTGTAGTGGTTTGCATATTGCTAAATACCGGTCATAGGACATCATGGATAAGAGAGAACATTCAACTGCCACCAGAAAACCAAAGAAATAAAATTGAGTGATGCAGCCACTAATAGAAATGGTTCCATCCCCAGTCAGGAGACTGGAGAGCAGTCTGGGCAGGACTATGGTGCTGTAGCAGGTCTCCAAGCAGGACAAGTTCCCCAGAAAGAAATACATGGGGGTGTGAAGGTGCTGATCAACCACAATTAGTACAACAATGAGAATATTCCCAGCCACAGTAACAATATAGATCACTAGAAATAGCAGGAAGAGAAGAATCTGCATTTCACGGAGATTCCCAAATCCAAGGAGGATGAACTCTGTGATATATGTTTCATTTTCCCCTTCTCTTTTCTCCAAGAGCTGTCTACAAATTCCTACTTCCTCCATTTTCTATGAGATTTATCTAGTGATAGATAAAATAATGAGCACTGAAAGAGCTTGCAATACAATTGAACTTGGTAAATTTCCCACCATTTGATTCTGGAAAAGTTCAAATGCAAATGGAGGGCATATTTATAAACTTTCACAGATTCAAGACACTGCTTTAATCTCAGATTTCATACAAGGCTTTGGAATAAATTCCCCACTTGACACTTCCAAAGTGCACTACTCTATTAATTTATCACTCTTCTGTTCCCAACTTCTTTCATTCATAGATGCATCATGTGACATTCTCCTGGTTTTATCTGGACAGGTGATCAGCTAGGTCCTTGACTCTGGGAGCCAATCTTATCCTGCTCTGCTGGGAGAATCCCCACTCCCGGGCTGTTAAGGCAGAGAGTCTAGCAAGTAAGCTGCTCCCAGCTATGTGAGTGAGCACTTTTAGCTGTCCATTGCTTGGATTGTGTAACTAAATGACACTAGCTAATATCTCTGGTCCCAGACACAACTCTAGGAACCTCCATCTTGCAGTGTCCCATTATACCAACTGAATGCTGCAAGCTTACATGAATTCATCAATTTAACAAAGAATTTGATATGGACCAGGCTTGTTGTCCCAAGGGGAATCTCTGACATGCTTCAAACCAAACACATATTTATTAACTACAAAAGCTAGATTTTAAGTGATTATAAGTCAAACAGCAAGTCAGATTTGGTTAAAATGAAATAAAAGTAAAACACATTCTAAGATGATCTTAACACTTTCAGTGCCCTTACAAACTTAGATTCTTCTCACCCAGGCTGGCTGGTTCCCTTTCAGCCAGGCTCTCCCCTTTGATCAACACTTCAGTCCCTGGCTGATGGTCTGTAGATGTAGGTGGAAGAGAAAGAGAGCATGGCAAATGTTTCTCCCTTTTATCATGTCCTTTCTTCCCTCTTAGGTTTGCCCCACCCCTCTTCAGAGTCAGGTGAGCATTACCACACTGTAGTCCCAAACTGACCAGGGCAAGGGGGGTGACTCACTCAAGAAACCAACAGATTCTCTGTTGTTGCCAAGGACAATGTCCTTTGTTCTGTGAGTTGAGTTTGTCTTTGAACTTTCCAAAGACACTCAACATGACGAACTTTCCATTGGATAGCAAACAATCATATTATAGGGATGAACATGGGGGTGCAGGCTGTTACCCCAAGGTACAGAGTGTCACGGAAAGGTTTGAAGGCCAGATAGAAGAGAATATTGCAAGCCATTGAAATATCCTTGAAGTAACTCCTGTTTGAACTACAGCACATATCTTAGAAAAAAATAGCCAGAAGGCAGTACTATGATCATCTAGTCTAACTTCCTGTATATAATCAGCCAAAACACTTCCCCAGTTAACCTTGAGCAGAGCCCAATAACTTGTTTTTCTACAAAGCACATGTGACACAGTGGGAAATATCTGCATTATATTGTATCGGTATTGGGCATAGATGTGTGTTAGTGTACAAGAAAATGCTTTCTACGAAGGTGAGATCAAAGGGATTGTTAGGAGAACTAAATGGAAATGCAAACCAATGACCTCAATAAGAAGCATCCCAGCAAACATAAACAGAAGAACCAGATTATTACTCAGCAAAGTCACACAGTTGTTTTACCAATGCTGGGAGGAGAGAGATTAAAAGACACTAGACAAATAAAGCATTCACCATGAGACACCGAGAGAGGGTCTGTGCGGATGAAATTATCCCTCAGATTCAAAGGTGGGATCTGGAAGAGCTTAAACTATGGCTAGAGGATTTAAGGTTAAGTGAGACAAGAAGCATCAGGGACATTTTCTTCTTTTAACACATTTCCCTCAATTCTGTGTTTCCTTGAGCAAATAAATCCCACTCTGTTTTGAAGAAGTTGTTCCTGTTTCATTGCAAATTCACTCTATCACAGGCTCTGGGAGGGAAATCTATAGCAGGGCCAAACTCCACTTAGATCTGCTGAGGTAACATTGCTGGCACCTGAGGGGTGGTAACCCTGTGAGTCACAGGATCCCACAGACTTGTCATTTGAAAGGGGTTTGCTCAGGAGACTGAAGAAGGGTCCAAGAAGGCACAGCCTGCTCTGAGACCAGAAGAGCAAGCCCTGAAAAATGGCAGCCAATCTTGATTTTGGAGACATCAGGAGATGGAGAATTCACCATTTCCCTTGGCCCTTTTTTCCAATTATTAATCATCCTCACTGTTCATAATATCTGTCTTATTTCTGAATTGAATTTTTCTGGCTACAGCTTGGAAGCTGGTGGGTTTTTTTCTGCCTTTCTCTGCTAGATTAAATAGCTTTTTTCTATGTGGTATTTTCTTCCCTTGCAGGTACTTTCTACCTATAATCAAACTGTCTCTCAGTATTCTCTCTGATAAACTAAGCATTTTGAGCTCCTTAACCCTCACTGAAAGGCATTTTTTCCAGCCCTTCACACATTTTTGCGGCTCTTTTTTGCATCCTCTCCAATTTCTTCAATGTCCTTTTTAAAAAGTGGACATACACCAGAACTGGATGTAGTTACAGCTCACCAATGCTTAACAGAGAGATAAATCACCTCTCTACTCCCCCTCAACACTCCGCTATTGATAGATCATAGATCACATTAGCACTTTGTGACACAGGATTGCACTAGGAGCTCATGTTAAGTTTCTCTTCCCCTCGAACCCCTATTATTAGCTCTGATGGTGGTCGGGGTCATTGAAACTGACCAACAGCAGAGAGATGACTCTGCCCTGTGCACAAAGGGAAAACCCCAAGAGTATGTGCACAGAGCCTTCTCATGCTTATCCCCTTGGTGAATCACTTACAAACCCTGCGATACATTGTACCCCCAGCTGTAACTTGTAACCCAGCTGATTTCTGTGAGTCTGCTGGCAGGGAACTGCAGACCAATTCTTTGTAGTGTCTCATTTCAGCAATAGTAGAAGCAGTGCTGAGACATATCAAGGGGATAATGGGGAATGATACAAAGCAGTAAAACTTCAAGGGAACTGTGATCTTGATAAGCAGTCCAGCCTGCTCTTCTTCCCAATATACCAGGATTTTATCCCTAAAATCCCCAGGATTTGATGCAGGAATGATCCGCTTTACCTTTAATGCTTAGCATGCAGTGGCAATCTCTCCACTGATGGTGACTCGGTGTGGAGATCAGGATCCAGATTCCACCATTGCTCTGGTCTCCTCACTTTCTCAGACAGTCCCATTCACTCTGCAAAGACACCAACATTTTGCTGCTGGGCCACACTGCTCTTGTGTTCTCATTCAATGGATACTCTTGTGTATGATGCATAGAAACTAAGTGTTGCCTCTCCTACGTTCTTACAGGGCTTAAAGGGGACAGCAGCCTCATCCTGTCCTTGACTGCCGTTGTGATCTCTCTTGTGGCTGATGATAATGATCATTACTCAATTGTTGTCACAGGGATATTAAATCATTTTTTTGCTTGTTAAAACAGCAGAAACATCAAGGCCATAGCAATCCCCATTCAAACCTCCAGGGAATCTCAATTTCATCATGCCCTGTGTGTGTGTTGGTCAGGAGTCCAAGGCTTAGGCAGATTTATATATATACCTAGACACTTATCTGCATCTTTAGAACATTTAAAAAGCTCACCCTTAGGAATTCAACTAAGTTGCAAAGTTACTGGGACTCAAGTCCATGTACGTGCTTTGAAAGATTCTGTCAATTTTCAAATGCAGAATTAAACAGAAGTTTCTCCACATGTTTTAATTATTTTTTTCACCTGACATTGAAATGATATTTAGGATAAAGAGCAGTTTCACCAGAAATAATTCGTGTCGATTCATTACTTTATTTCAAATTGCAGGAATCCATTTAGGATCTTCTGAACCTTCTGATCATTGCAAGATAACACAGGTAAAAAACAAATTCATGAAGGCTGATAAAATCTACCCAACTATAAAATTCAATACGATGCCCTTGTACCAAAGTAAGAGACAAAATATTTTAACAACCCAATACCACCCATTGGAGTCCAAGGGCAGTGCGGTGTACAATGCAGTTTTCTCAGCTCAGTCAGAGCAAAGAAACACATGAAACTCATAACTAAAACCTTGAATTCCAGTGCATGGAATTCAGAGCACAGGAGAGCTATGATTCCACTTGGGGCAGTAGTAAGTGTCAGCTCAAATCAACTAAGAATGCAGCCATCTCAAAATTAGAATGAACCCAGGTTCCCCCAAAAAACTCACATTGTCATGAGCTATTGGCCACTTAGATGTTAACTGCTTTGCTAGTTCTGCTATACTGATTCATTCTCATATCAGTCACTCCTTCTGATATTCAGTGAGCATCATACATTTTCTGATGACTTTTCCCAGAGTTTCCTTAACATCTCTGTTTCTCAGGCTGTAGATGAGGGGATTGGCCAGGGGAGTCAGGACTGTGTAGAAGAGAGAGAAGACTTTGTTGAGGTCTTGATGTGTGTCAGTGTCTGGTAACATATAGACAATGAATAGAGTTCCATAGTACATTGTCACCATGATGAGATGAGAGGAGCAGGTGGAAAATGCTTTTCTCCTTCCGGTTGTGGATGGAATTCTCAGGATGGTGGAGATGATACAAATGTAGGATGTCAGGGTTAATAGAAATGGGGGCAAGGTGAATATGGAACAGAGTATAAAGGTCACCAGTATGATCAGGCCGGTGTCACTGCAGGAGAGTTTAATCACTGGGGTGAAATCACAAAGGAAATGGTTAATTTCATTGGGGCCACAGAATTGTAACTGTGACATTAAACCTGCAACTATGGTAGTTGCCATAAATCCACTCATCCAAGAGACAGCTGCTAACTGAAGGCAGATTTTACCATTCATAAGAACAGTGTAGTGTAGTGGTTTGCATATCGCTAAATACCGGTCATAGGACATTACTGCTAGGAGGTAACATTCTGAAGCTGCAAGGCAACCAAAGAAATAATATTGTAAAATGCAGCCTATAACAGAAATGGTTCTGTCCCCAGTCAGGAGACTGGCCAGAATCCTGGGCAGGATGGTGGAGGTGTAGCAGGTCTCCAAGCAGGACAAGTTCCCCAGGAAGAAGTACATGGGGGAGTGAAGGTGCTGGTCAGCCACAATTAGTGCAGTAATGAGGATGTTCCCGGCCATGGTTACAATGTAGATCACTAAAAACGGTATGAAGAGAAGAATTTGCAGCTCCAAGAGATTGCTGAATCCCAGGAGGATGAATTCTGTGATAGATGTTTGATTTCCTCCTTTTCCTGGAGCCATAAGCTGAATATTGATTCCTTCTTTCTCTATTCTCAATGAAATTTTCTAACAAGAGACACAAAATAATGATATTGGAAGAGTTTGCTGTGAAACTGGACTCGGTAGATTTCCATCTATTTGATTCTAGGAAAGTTCAAAGTTCAAATAGAGAGTGTAATTTACATGATCTCTCAGAGCCAAGTAACTGCTTTGGTACAAGACTTTACACAAAGTTTTGGAATAGAGATTACCTATTTGCCTGCAGAAATGGGCAGGTATACAGTTAATTTGTCAGTCATCTGCCTCCAACTTTTTTCATTCATGGATGGCTAGTTTTTAAGTCGAGACAAGAGCATATATTTAGGCTTGGCAGATTTTTTTAATAAGCAATTTCCACAGTTTCAGGAAATTGTTCAGGGATCAGACAATGAGTGAGTCAGACAATTATTATTTAATGATACTAGAAGCTGAGATACAAAAAGTTAAAGATTTATTGCCATTAAAACACAAATTGCCAACATCCTATCTAAATATACAATTAATTATCCTTAAATGAAACTCTAAGAATTTCTTAAGCAGAATTCTTTTTTTTTAAACCTTGCCTAATTCTAAATTTTCAATTATTATCTATGGAAACATAGTTTCATCAGGATGTGTGTATATTGTGAAATTTATGTTCACTGATATTTACTATTAAAAATCTAATCCTTCCAATCATACATATATTGAAAGTCATAGGACTTGTATGAATTAATTCCTATTGATTCATATCATGTATTTTAGATAAAATAATTGTGATTATGTAGCTTATTCTCCTGTATGTCACAGCACTTCCGAAGTTACTCTTGCATTAAGCCCAATATCTTTTGGTTGAACAAAGTATTGACTAAAAGGTGTATCCATTGATTGACTATACTTGTGGTTCATTATTAAAAATGTTCAAGAGATAAAATAACCAAAGACAAAACAGTTCAATATGAAAAGGAGACAAACACTCTCTTTTTGAGAAACAATTCTTACACTGCAGCATGTTCTCTTTACATAGAAGCTGTGCTTCAGAGATATATATTTCAGAGAGTTGCATTTATAGAATTATTGTACATGTGAAAAACTCTTTGTACATCATTCAGATCCAACACACCAGTTTGTAACAGTTTCTGAACTTGTACATTTGTTTTGTACTTTTCTTGTCTCTATTTTGGAGACTTCATTCCAAACCAATTGGCCATTGAAATAGATCCCAGCCTGTATTAGGTCACACAATTTACATATCTTGTCTTTGACAGGCTTCTGATTTTCTAATTCCAAAGCTAACTTCAGTTTTGCACAGAATTGTAGAATACTTGACATGAGTGAAGAAAAATGTGTGGAGAAAAAAATATAATTAACAGTCATAACCAACAGATATTCATATACTGTATATGATATTCATCCAGAGGACATAATACATATGAACATGGCGTAAATAATATGTTTTACACATATGTTGGCTAACAAAAACATATATGTCAAATTGGGAAATATCTGCATTACTGTATATTAATATTGTGCATAGCTCTCTATGGATTGCTCGCTATGGTATGAGATCAAAATGAGTTGTTGGAGAAACCAAGATAGGAAAGGCAAAACCACTACCTAGATAAGCACCATCCCAGCAAACAGTTACACACAACAGCCAGGTAACTTGCCAGCAACATTATACAGTTGTTTTACCAAGACTGGGAAGTGAGAAATCAAAGTCACTGACAGGTAAGGATTCACTATGGGCCATAGAGAGAGGGTCTATGGGGATGCAAGTATCCCTGAGACTCAGAGGTAGGATCTGGAAGAACTTGAGCTATGGATATAGGAGTTAAGCTTAGATAAGATAAGAAGTCTTTGTTCTTTTAACCCATTTTCCTAAAAGCTGTGTCCCCTTGGGCAAATACGTACCAGTTTGTATTGAAGATTTTCCTGTGTCACTGTAAACTCATTCTGTCAGAGACTCAGGGAGAAAAATCTATAGCAGATTAAACTATAGCAGAATAACATGGCTGGCACTAAAGAGGTCGATACCTAGAGAATTGGGAAGTGCTTGGATTGCAGGATCCAGCCTATGTTAAGGGGAAACTTGGGCCTGTCTCTTGAAAGGATTGCTCTCATGGGAAAGGAGGAGATTTCCAGAAAGGACAGCCTACTCAAGGCAGTGAAAGCAAATCCTCCAGACAGGCAGCCAGTCTTGATTTTGAAGACATCAAGAGGTAGAGAATCCACCTCTTTGTTCTAATTGGTACTTTGTTCTAATATCTCCCTCACTGTCAAACATTTTTGCTTTATTTCTGATTGAGTTTGTCTAGCTTCAGCTTCCAGACAATCGTTCTTATTATGCCTTTCACAGATAGATTAAATAGCTCTTAACTCCTTGGTATTTTCTTCCATGTCAGTACCTACACATTGTAATCAAGTCAACTTTCAGTCTTTTTTCTAATCAATTTAATAATTTTAGCCCTTTAAATAACATTCTAAAGCATTTTCTCCAGTCCTCACCCACACATTTCTGTGGCTCTTTTCTGCCCCCCTCTCCAATTTTTCAATGTCCTTTTAAAATGGTAGACATCCAACAAGACTGGATGCAGATGGTGTCACCAATGCCCAGTAGAGAGGTGACATCACCTCCGTACTCATCACACCCCTGTTTGTACATCTCAGAATCTCATTAGCCCCTAGTGTCATGGCATAACATGCGGAGGTCGGGTCAAATTGCTTGTATAATATGACCCCTAAATTTACTGTGATGGTGGTGAGGGTCACAGAGCCAAGCTTCCCCAGAGAGGGTCACAAATGTAACGGCATCATGTTAGTGCCTGGGACTAGGCAGTGACACTGACCAACAGCACAGATAGAAAGATGATTCTGCCCCATGCACAAAGAGAACACCCTAACAGACTCCATAGATCTCTCTCATTCTCGTTCCCTCTGTGACTCTCTAGCAAACATTCCACCCCCAGCTGCACTCTGTCACCCAGCTCACGTATTTGAGTCCGTTGGGGCAGTGGGATGGGCGAGGGGGGCTGGGGGGAGGAGAATTGCAGGTGAATTCTGTGCTGCAGTACTCACAGGCACTCTCTGTCATGTCTCAGTTCAGCAATATTAGGAGAAGTGATGAGATATCCAGGGGAGAATGAGGAACGAGAGTGGTAAAATAAATAAAATATATGGAGATATACTTATCTCATAGAACTGGAAAGGACCCTCAAAGGTCATTGAGTCCAGCCCCCTGCCTTCACTAGCAGGACCAAGTACTGATTTTGCCCCACAGCCCTAAGTGGTCCTCTCAAGGATTGAACTCACAATGCTGGGTTTAGCTGGCCAATGCTCAAACCACTAAGCGATCCCTGTTCCATTGAAAAATGCACAAACACATTGTGTGCCTGCCAGACACTTCAAGCTGCTCTTCTTCCCAGCATAACAGCTTCTCCTGCCTAAAAACTGCACAATTTCACTCAGGAATGACCAGATTTACCTTTAATCCTCAACTGGAAGAGACAACCTCCCCCTTAATGGTGTCTGGTTGTGCGGGTCAGGATCTGCGTGCCACTAACTCTTTGCTCTGCTTGGTGTCACATGCACTCTCACTCTTTTTCCCAAGATACCTATATTGTGCTGAAGCCATTCTTGCTTTCTCATCTGATGCACATGCTTGTGTGTGTTACACAGCACCTGACTGCCAGGGACTCTGGATTTTTCAGGGGTTATATGGGACAGCAGCCTCAGCCTGGCTCCATCTGCCATTGGGCTCTCCCTTGAGGCTGCTGATAATGACAGTATGAAACTTACTCTCATGTGGGAAATAAATCCTGTGTTGCTTGTTAAAACAGAATAAACAATGAGGCCACTGCAATCCCCATTGAAACCTCCAGAGATCCTCCCTTTAGGTCATGTCTTGTGTGGCGTGTGTGTGTTAACAGACAAGTTGCATACTGAGTCTAGTTCTCACTGGCCCGTCTCCAAAAGGATAGAGTGAAACTGGAAAAGGTTCAGACAAGGGCAACAAAGGTGGTCAAGGGTGTGGACTGGCTTCCATCTGAAGAGAGACTAAAGATTAGAACAGTTCAGTTTAGAAAAGAGATGACTAAGGGGCAAAGGGAGATCTGATAGAGGTCTATAAAATTATAAAATGTGTGGAAAAGATGAATAGAGAAGTGTTATTTGTCTTTTCCCAATGCACAAAAAGCAAGGTCACCTGATGAAATTAATTGGCATCTGGCTTAATACAAAAAAGAGGAAGTACTTTTTCACTCAACACAACTGTGGAACTAAATGTCATGGGATCTTGCAATGGCCAACAGTGAAAGTGGGTTAAAAAAAACTGGGTAAGTTAATAGAAGACATGCCCATAAATGGCTATTGGACAGGATGATCAGGGATGCAACCCCATGCATGAGGCAACCACAAACCTCTGACTACTACAAGACAGGAGTGGAAGACAAGTGATCACTGCAACTGCCCTCTTCTGGGCACTCCCCCTGGAGTTCTGATACAGATCACTGTTAAAGATAGGATACAGGGCAAGATGGACCATGGTCTGATCCATGGTCTAAAGCCCAGGACAACAAAGGGGCTTAGGTTCCTAAACCCCAGTTTCAGGCTCCTAATAGATTTAGGCACCACTGTGATCAAGAAAACTCCTGTTTGGCTTCTGCTTAACCCTGTAGATGCCAAACCCCACTCTGCACCTGTACTTCCACTGTAAAAGATCCTTTGGAACGCATGTTTCAGACTTTGGGCAGGCACACAGCTTGTTCTAGTTGTTTGGACACCTACCTCCTTCCTAAGCCCCAACCTGCCCCTCAGTCGGAGAAGAGATAGATCACTTTCATGGCCCTAGCCGGTAGGTGGGGACAGAGCATGACTTCCGTCAAATAATGGAGGAAGAAGCATATGAACTCCCTTTCAACAACTTTTAGCCCATTAGTGAGGGAAATAACCCAAGATATGGGAGATCTCAATTCAGGTCTGCCCTCTGACTGATTTGGAAAAGATATATGACTAGAGATTCCCCGTGTGTCAGCTGAATGCCTTTGCCACTGAACTAGAGGATATCTTGAAATGGGGGCTCTGTCTCTCTCTCTCCTATTGAAGTTCTTTCAATTTGATTAAATAGTCAGTAAAAGAAGCTGAGAAGCACTTTGTAGCTCAACGGTTGGTGCACCAACCTGAGAAGTGGCAAATGCCTGTTCAAATCCTTTTTCTTAACTTAGCATGGAGGAAAATTGAACCTCGGTCTATCACGTTACTGATGAGTACTTGAACCCCAGGGCTAAAGGTCACAAGCCCTACTTATGCTCATGCCCTGCCCCAGCTTTTTTTTTCTGGGATAAGGCAGGTGCTAAACTCATTCTCACCTCAAATTACTAAGCTGCACAAACTGCTTGACTCGAGGAGATGGCATCCTGTCTGTGGATCATAATGAGGGATTGGCACATCCCTGCAGAGAGATTTAGGCACCCCACTCCCTGAGTGGGGTGAGACTTAAGCCATGGTTTTATCTTTGCTGTCTCTCCTTGGCTAGCATAGGCTGCATGCTGCCTAGATTTTGTGGAAACCATTATTAGGAGCCTGTCTCTCCTCATTTATTGTACACAGAGCCCGGGTTTCACAATGCCCGTGTCCTTTTGGTGGGTCTGTGACACAGACATATATGTACCTTGTTTCAATCATGGTTCTTACACGACTTATTCTGCATTTTTATTCCAGCATTTTCAAAGTAATTTCCAGAGGCACATAACTACTAATATTGCCACTTTGCAAAGGGGAAGAGACTTGCCCAAGGGCACGCAAGACCTTAGAGCTAGGATTACAACCCAAGTCTCCTCATCTCAGCACATGGAGCAAATTCATTGGTCAATGTGGGAGGTTATTTTTTGTTATTAGGTGATACGAACAGAAAAAACAGCAACACATTTTAGATATGAACAGTGTCACAGTTCAGGACAACTGCACCTGTATCCCCCCCTTTATTGCCAGCCAAAGGTGCTCACCTTCTAGGTATCACCTCTCTTGGTCAGAGACACACAGCTCTCTTTCTCCTGACCAGGGCTTTTGCAGGCTGCATAGCTCTGAGTTTCCCAGTAAGCTAGAGGACTAGGAGACAATGCAGGCAGAAGCCCAGCAGCAGAGTGGGTGCTATCCAGTTTATTGCACTGAGTGTAGCATGTATGATTACCTGCCCTGTGGACGGGTGGCATATGTGTGCAGGATGTTAGGAATCATTAAAAAGAGGATAGAGAATAAGACTGAGAATATATTATTCCCCTTATGTAAATCCATGGTACGCCTACATCTCAAATACTGTGTACAGATATGGTCTCCTCACCTCAAAAAAGATATTCTAGCACTAGAAAAGGTTCAGAAAAGGGCAACTAAAATGATTAGGGGTTTGGAGAGGGTCCCATATGAGGAAAGATTAAAGAGGCTAGGACTCTTCAGCTTGGAAAAGAGGAGACTAAGGGGGGATATGATAGTATAAATCATTGAAGATATGAAAAGTGGATAGGAAAAGTTATTTACTTATTCCATGATACCAAGACTAGGGGTTACAAATGAAATTAAAGGCAGCGGTTTAAAACAAATAAAAGGAATTGTTCTTCTGCAGGGCACAGTCAACTTGTGTTAACTCCTTACCTGAGGAGGCTAGGACTATAACAGTGTTTAAAAGAGAACTGGATAAATTCATGGTGCTTAAGTCCATAAATGGCTATTAGCCAGGATGGGTAAAGAATGGTGTCCGTAGCCTCTGTGCGTCAGAGGATGAAGATGGATGGCAGGAGAGAGATCACTTGATCATTGCCTGTTAGGTTCACTCTCTCTGGGGCACCTGGCATTGTCCACTGTCGGTAGACAGATACTGGGCTAGCTGGACCTTTGGTCTGACCTAGTATGGCCGTTCTTATGTTCTTATGTTCTTAAGCCACGCTGCCCTTGCAGGCCACATTAGCTTTCTCCTCAGAGATGAGAAACAGTGTAACTGACGCAGTTGTTACCGCACAATCCTTCGGATCAAAGCTCATTTATTCTCAAGGTAAAAGCATCACAGGGAAAAGCTTAACACAATGGAAGATCCTATACAGATGCTAAAACACCTTCCAGAGACCACCCTAACACCAATCTTGGGCTCTCACTGTCAAACAGCTCTTCAAATCTCACACTGGGGTTTTCCTCTGCCTACAAGCACCTGTTGTTCAGAAACAGACCCTCCCCCACCATGACTCTGAGAGTCGCTTCTTCATGTTGTTGGGCCTCTGGATCCTGGGTATACATAATATGTAGTCAAAGATCCCCTCCCCAGGAAAAAGCTTCTAAAGATCTGGTTGAGAGTGGGTCATTTGCATTTGCCTCCTCCCCAGCATATCTTAGGAAATCTATTCAACTAACGGTTCATTCTCATTTGATCCCTTTGTTTCAAATTGTCCTTTGAACCTCAAACAATTTCCCAAGGTTACTGCAGTCATGTCTCCTAGATAAGATTCATACAGATTATATTAATACCAACACATATGCATTTTCAAATCAATGAGCTCCAAAGACACTTCCTCTTAATTCATTGTAACTTAATTCCATAAGGGCCATCAAGCATAATGCAGGAAATCACCACAGCTGTCACAGGCACCACAATGCCTGACTTCATCTGCTTTAAGGGTTGTGTTAGGGTTGAGTTTTGAGAGAGTTGCCCAGCTAAGGGGACTTTTACAGCATATATTGAGGTGTCTAGTGATAGCTCACCTATAGAGATAGGCACCATCTGAGTCACAGTAGCAGCCTGTATTTGGGCGTTAGATACCTAAATTCCTTTGTGGATGTGGGACATAGAGACCTGAAGATGCATAAAGGCATAACTGAGACTTTCAAAAGCCTTCAAGCAGGATACGTGCTTAACTCCCACTGAGGTCAACTTCACAAATGAGATCTTTGGAACTGCACAACACAGCTCTACCTTTAAGGTAAAGGAATGACTCCTTTTCTCAATTTCTGTACACAATTAATTTTCTTAGGGCACATTGGACCTCTTTGTTTCTCAGGCTGTAGACGAGAGGATTGACCATGGGAGTTAAGACTTTGTAGAAGAGAGAGAACACTTTGTTGAGTTCTCTCAGTGTCTCACTGTCTGGTAACACATACACAATAATCAGGGTCCCATAGAAAATTGTAACCACAATGAGGTGAGAGGAACAAGTGGAAATGCTTTTCTTCTCCCACTGGTGGACGGGATTCTCAGGATGGTGGAGATGATAAAAACATAGGATGTCAGGGTTAATAGAAATGGGGGTAGGGTGCCTATGAAGGATAATATAAATGACACCAGTGTGATCAGGCTGGTGTCACTGCAGGAGAGTTTAATCACTGGGATGAAATCACAAAGGAAATGGTCTATTTCAATAGGGCCACAGAAATGTAACTGTGACATTAAACATGTTACTATGGTTATTGTCATAAATCCACCCATCCAGGACACAGCTGCTAACTGCAGGCAGATTCTGCCATTCATAAGAACCGTATAGTGTAGTGGTTTGCATATTGCTAAATACCGGTCATAGGACATCGTGGATAAAAGATAGCATTCACTTGCTGCAAGCACACCAAAGAAATAAAATTGAGTGATGCAGCCACTAACAGAAATGGTTGTGTCCCCAGTCAGGAGACTGGCCAGCATCCTGTGCAGGATGGTGGAGCTATAGCAGGTCTCCAGGCAGGACAAGTTCCCCAGGTAGAAGTACATGGGGATATGAAGGTGATGATCAGCCACAACTAGAACCACGATAAGCATGTTCCCAGCTACAGTCACAATGTAGATCATTAGAAACAGAAGGAGAAGAAGAATGTGCAGTTCAGAGAGATTTCCAAATCCTAGGAGACTGAATTCTGTAACATATGTTTGATTATTCCTTTCTCCATGAGCTGAATATAGATTCTGTCTTCCCCAATTTTCCATGAAATTTATCTATTAATAGATAACAAGTAGTGAGTGTTGAAAGAGATTGAAGTACAATTGAAATCAGATTTCTATTTAGTTGATTGTAGAAAAGTTCAAACTGCATAAAGAGAGAATGATTTATAAATGTTCAAAAGCCAAGACATTGGTTTAATCACATACTGTACAAAGTGTTTTGGAATGGAGATTCCCCATTTGCAAGCTCCAAAAGCGTATCCTTCTTCTGACTTACCTCTTTTTCATAGATGTATAGATGTGAAAGTCAGACAAGACAGTATATTGTAAGCCATAGCATTTCCTTCAATTCATTCCTCTTTGACCTAGGGAATATATGTTTGAAGTACATCCAGAAGGGAATCCTATAATCACCTATTCTGAGCCTCTGGATAACATGAGCCATAGCTCTTCTGCAATAACCCCTGCACTGAGTTAAGCATGTGGCTGAGTTAAGCATATGTAACAAACCTGGAAATACTGGCATTATTATATAACAGTTCTGTGCATATCTCTATCTGATAATTTATGATGAATTGCTTGCTATGCGGTAAGATTAAAAGAGGTTGTAAGAGGAACATAACATTAAAGGGAAAAAAAATTACAAAGATAAGGAGCATTGCAGGAAACTCTCATTCTCAATTAACCAGGTCATTAGATACCAAAGTTGCCAGGGTTTTTTCACTAAAGGGGGGAAGAGGCAGATCAAAAGACACTGGCCAAGTGAAGGATTCACTGTGAGGCACAGGGCCGGTCTAAACTAGAAGCACTACAGCAGTGCAGCTGCACCGATGCAGCTCGCTGCTGCCGTGCATCTGGTGAAGATGCTCTGACAGGAGAACACTCTCCCATCAACATAATTATGCCTCTTCCACCAGAGGCAGAAGCTATGTTCATGGGAAAGTGTCTCCTGCTGACATAGGCCTGGGCTGGACAGTGCTTCAATTACTATAATTTGCTTTGCACAGGGGTCTCTTTTTCACACCCCTGAGTGACATACGTGGTAGTGTAGACCTGCCCAAAGACAGAGTTTCTCTGGGGAGGCAAACTATCCCTCAGACTCAGAAGTTGCATCTGGAAGAACCTGAGCTGAGGAGAGAGAAGTTAAGAGCAGGTAAAACATGAGCTGTCTAGGACACTTGGTTGTTTTAACCCATTTTCCTGAATGCTGTGTTCCCTTGGGCATATAAATAACACTTTGTACTGAAGAAGTTAATTCTGTGTCACTGCAAACTCTTTCTGTAGCAGACTCATGAAGGTAAAACTATAATAGAGCAAAACTCCAGATAGACCAGCTGGGGTAACATAGCTAGTACCAAAGAGGTGTTAACCTGGGGATTAGGAGAAGGGTGAGATCCTGAGATCCAACCAAAGAGAAGAGAAAGCATGGTCTTCTCACTTGAAAGGGGTGTAGAAAGATTCAAGAATGGACAGTCTAGTTAGGACAGCAGCTGTTTTTGATTTTGAAGACATCGAGGGAGATAATCCATGCCTTCCTGTGACACTTTCTTCCAATGGTTAACCCTTCCCACTTTTCATAACATGCACCTTATTTCTAAACTGAATTGCTTTGGCTTCATCTTCCAGCCATGGGTTCTTGTTTTGCCTTTCTCTGCTGGATTTAATAGCCCCTTAATACCATGCATTTTATTTCCAAGAAGGTACTCACTGACTATATTCAACTTGCCTCTCAACCTTAGTTCTTATAAATTAAGCAGTTTGAGCTCCTTCACTCATTGTAAGGCATTTTCTCCAGTCCCACCATATTATTGTGGGTCTTTTCTACACTCTCTCCAATTTTTTCAACATTCTTTTTTTAGTGTGCACATAGACCAGAACTGGATGCATTTCAGTCTCACCAATGCTTGGCAGAGAGACAAAATCTCATCCTTCTCAACTCTTCTCCATTTATACATCATAAGATTGCATTAGCCTTTTGTGCCATAGCATCACATGTTGAGTTGCCTTTCCAATATGCCCCTTAAATTTTCTTTGATGGTGGTGAGGTTCATGTATATGAGTTTCCTGAGAAAGGGATGTGAATGTGATGGCATCATTCTAATGCTTGAGACTAGGCAGTGACACTGACAAACAGCACAGATGGGAAAATGACTCTGCCCCATGCACAAAGGGAACACCCCGACCAGACTCCACAGATCCTTCTCACTCTTATCCCATCAGTGACTACCCAGTCTCTGTTTTGAAAACCTCCAGGGAAAGAGACTCCAAGCTCTCCACAGGCATTTTATTCCATTGTCCTACTAGTCATACAGTTAGGAATTTTTTTCCCCCTGAGATTTAATCTAAATCAGTGGTTTTCATACATTTTTTGTTTGTGGATCCCTAAATATATCTATATCTATCTATATATAAATATCATATAGAGGTATGGAGCTGTTAGGAAATCTTAGGCATGGTCTGTGGACACCGAGAAGTCTGCAGCCCTCAGGTTAAAAACCACTGATATAAATCTGCTATGCTACACTTTGAACCCAATGCCTCCTGTCCTGCCCTTTGTAGTGACAGATAACAACTTTCTCCATCTTTTTTCTGGCAGCCTATCAAGTATTTGAAGACTTCTATCATGTACCCACTTTATCTCCTCTTTTCCAAACTAAACATACCCAGTTTCCTCAGCCTTGCTTTCCATCCCTTCAATTATGTTTCTTGCTGACAGGCAGATTCTGTATTGCAATACTATCAGTCACTGTCTCTAGAGTCTCAGTTCAGCAGTGTAAGGAGCAGTAATGAGACATATCATGGAGAGAATGGGGAATGATGGACAGAAGGAAATGAACAAGCAAACTGTTTGCCTGAGAGATTTCAGGGTACTCATCGTCCTAATATCACAGTGTTTTTCTCCCTAAGACCGTCACAGTTTTACCTAGGAATGATCAGATTAACCTTTAATCATCAGCATAAAAGGACAAGCTTTTCCTTGATTGTGACTGGGTGTGTCATCAGGATCTGGTTTCCTCCATCTCTCTGCTCTCCTCAGTGTCTCATACATGCTCACTCTCTCTGAAAAGACACTTACATTCTTCTGAAGCTTCTCTTGCTTTCTCGCTCGATGCACACTCTTGTGTGTGTTACACTGCACCTTACTGCCAGCTGTTCTGGATTCTTCCTGAGGTTATACGGGACAGCAGCCTCATCCTAGCTCTGGCTGCTGTTGAGATCTCTCTAGAGGCTGCTGCTAATGAGAGTTTTAAAATTGCTCTCATGCAGAAATAAATCCTGTGTTGCTTGTTAAAACAGAGTAAACATCAAGGTCACTGCAATCCCCACTGAAACCTCCAGGGAATGTCCCTTTTTGCCATGGTTTGCTTGGTGTGTGTGTGTGTGTGCGATAATGGACACCTTGAATACAGAGTCCAGTTCTGGCTGGTCCATATCCAAAAGGACGAAGTGAAACTAGAAAAGGTTTGGAGAAGGGCAACAAAGTTGATCCATGGTATGGAATGGCTCCCATCCAAGGAGAGAATAAAGATTAGGACTGTTCATTTTAGAAAAATTACAGGATAGGATAGAGGTCTAAACCTTCATGAATGGAGTGGAAAAAGTGAAGAAAGAAATGTAATTTACCCTTTCACACAATACAAAGGCCAGGAGTCCCATGAAGAAATTAATAGGTATCTAGCTTTTTCACACAACATGCCTGTGGAACTCATTGTCCTGGGATATTATGATGTGCAGAATTGAAGTTGGGTGAAAAAACTGATAGGTTAATGGAGAACAGGTCTAGAAATGGGTGTTGTACAAGATAGTCAGAGATGTAAACCCATGCATAGGGTGATCCTAAACCTCTGACTTCACCCACTTTAGATTTAGATAGGCCCAAGTTTAGGGAAAGATTTCTTCAGCCTTAGCCAGTCTCCACACTGTGTGAAGACAGGCCAGGATTTAATAAAAGTAGAGTTGAAGGGAAAAAAATCCATTGAAACAGCTCTCTTTTCCCCAACAGAATATTGGGTATTTTACTAAATGCAATTCTTTACGGGAAATTTCTCCATGTTCCTATGGAGCTTTGGTTTTTCATTGGAACACTGAAAACCGAGCATAGTCATTCAGTTGCTGAAAATCAAATAATTTTAATGTCCAGATTTAAAGTTTTTGAAAACATACATTTTTGTTCCAGGTCTAGATAATATGTTAAAAATGAAACTGGGAAATTTTATATAGCCCATATCTCTGGAACTGATTCTAGCCTTCAGCTGAGATTTTTTAACAAACCCCAAGGAGTTAGGCACCCTTTTAAATGTAGTGAGTCTTGGGCACGTTACTCCCTTAATTGCCTTTGCAAAACTACAAACTCAGTTATTTTGATGTGAGTATGGGAGCAATTTGATTGAAGCTGATGTCATGTCTCCCTACTCATCCTGGCATAAATAACAAAGGCTTCTGATCTGATTAGCAGAATAGATTACCATGGCAATCTAGCAGACATCTATTCCATTCTGGAGCATAAAACCCAATGAACAACTTTAGGAATTCAGTGTCCAGCTAGAGCTTGATAAGAAAGATCAAACCACTGAAATGGATTTGCTTCGTCCTATTAGCCAGGGCAGTGGTGCAGACCCATAGAACGTGTGCAATGTTTATAACATTTAAAACTAGCTGATGATCATGGTTGGAAATGTAAGTTTTCCTTCTCCTATGTCCACTGCCTGACACAGCTGATGAGCTCACCTTCTTGAGAGAAGAAAAGTGATTTGCCCAGGCTCACCCAGCAGTAGGATTAGAGCCCACATGTTCTGAGCCCCAGTTGTGTACCCTTTCCACTGTACCACACTCCTCCTCTGAAACAGAGCTCTTTTTCAATTTTTTTTTAATTAACTATTTTCAATGGCTATTAGTGCTCAGCTATCCTGGCCAAGAACCTGAGCTGCTGCAAGCTAACAGAGCACCAGGTTGGGATTTTCAAAAGATCTTTAAAAGCACATTGAAATACTTGGAGCTAATTCACTTGAACTATTTTGAAAAGTCCTTTCCAATTCACCTGTGAAATTAAATTAAAGTGGATAAATGAAGACTCAGCTCACCACTTCTGAAAGGTTGCCTACCCCTGTTCTATACTTTGGGAGAGTGCCCTGTAACCCCCATATTCCTCATTATTATATAATTGTGATCTTGCATATAAAGCAGGCCATATAAGGTATCATGGGGAAGGTTCTAATCTGCTGAAACCCACTGTTCCATGTATATATAATGCATATGAAATTATGAAAATTGTGTTATATGACTTTCACTAAAATATGCGGTGGGTTTGGGAAGTGCTCAGATACTAGCTCTCCAGAGACAATGCCTGGGTGGGTGTCAAACAAACAGCCATTGTCCAACAAGGGAGATTCAATTAAATGACTTACTTGCACAAAGCCACAGCAGGGGAATGGCTCAACCTTGCCTGGTGACTCAGCAGTGCCAACCAGACATTCCTGCACTGGTGTTCTCCAAGCATGTGGAACTGAGGGTATAAAACAAAACACAGGGGCCTCATGCTTGGCCTTTCTCCTTCCCCCAACTATGCTCCAAGAATAAAGGACACTCAGAAGACTGAAGATTCCAACAGAGGGGACCGGCCCAGCTTTCAAGGGTGAAACCTGTGTACTATGAACCGTAATAGCTCATGGAATGAGCAAAAACTGCTTAACTTAGATGTTACCTAAGTACTAATAGTACTGAGAGGTTAGACGGCATGAATATAGTTTATTTCCTTTTCGTACCTAACTCTGACTTTTATCCTATCACTTATAATCATTTAAAATCTATCTTTGTAGTCAATAAACTTGTTTCACTGTTTCTCATTACCAGTGAGTTTGCCTGAAGTGTTTGGCAAGGATGTTTGCTCAGGTTTGCAAAGGCTGGTGTACATTCACTTTCCATTGATGAAGTGGTGAACCAATTAATAAATTTGCAATGCTCATCTTGAACAGTGCAAGATGGTATATTCCTGAGGCACAAGGCTGGGAGCTGCGGGATTTAGCTGGTGCCTTTCTCTGTATGATTCATGAGTGGCTCTGGGAACATTGATGCAATCTAGGTGGGTGTGGGGCTTCACATGCAGTTGTCCTGAGTGATAATAGTACCTGGATGGGCTTTCTGCTTGTCATTAGCAAAGCATTGTGAGAGACAGTGGAGGCTGGAGAGTTAAAGGGGCACAGTGGATCCACAGTCCCAGGCTGTACCCGGGGGATCCCATCATGGGGTCATTAGCAAATATAAATGTCATCGACTCTAAACACTGCCCTCCCAAAACATAGCATATCCTCACATTCCCCAAGGAAACTCCCATTGGCATGAACTAGGGACGACCTAGATGTTAACTCCATAGCAGGGTCTGCCAAATTGATTCATTCCCATATCAGTCACTCCTTCTGAGTTCCTGTGAGCACTAGACATTTACTGGTGACTTTTTTCAAGGCCTTCTTGACCTCTTTGTTTCTCAGGCTGTATATAAGGGGATTGGCCATGGGAGTCAGGACAGTGTAGCAGAGGGAGAAGACTTTGTTGAGGTCTCGCAGTGAGTCAGTATCCGGTGACATGTAGACAATGATTAAAGTCCCATAATAGATTGTAACCACAGTGAGGTGAGAGGAACACGTGGAAAATGCTTTCCTCCACCCACTGGTGGAAGGGATACTCAGGATGGTGGAGATGATGGAAACATAGGATGCCAAGGTTAATAGAAATAGGGGCAGGGTGAATATGGCAGTAATTATGAAGGTCACTAGTATGATCAGGGTGGTGTCACTGCAGGAAAGTTTAATCACTGGGGTGAAATCACAAAGGAAATGGTCAATTTCATTGGGGCCACAGAATGTTAATTGGGACATCATAAATATTAAGATGGCAATAGATGTGAATCCACCTATCCAAGACCCAACTACTAGCTTGATGCAGAATTTGCTGTTCATAAGGGATGCATAATGCAGGGGTTTGCAAATTGCTAAATACCGATCATAGGACATAATGGATAAAAGAAAACATTCAACTGCCACAAGAAAACCAAAGAAATACAGCTGAGTGATGCAGCCCCCCACAGATATGGTTCTGTCCCCAGTCAGGAGACTGGCCAGCATCCTGGGCAGGATCGTGGAGGTGTAGAAGGTCTCAAAGCAGGACAGGTTTCCCAGGAAGAAGTACATGGGGGTATGCAGGTGCTGATCAGCCACAATTAGCACAAGGATAAGGATGTTCCCGGCCATGGTCAGAAGGTAGATCACTAGAAACAGCACGAAGAAGGGGGTCTGCAGTTCAGGGAGATTTCCAAATCCCAGAAGGATGAATTCTGTGATATAGGTTTTATTTTCCCCTTCTTTCTCCAAGAAGTGTATATGGGTTCCTCCTTCATGCATTTTTTACGAGGTATGTCTAGTGATATATGAAAAAGTAAGGAGCATTGGAAGAGTTAGCTGTAAAGATGAACTCATTACATTTGTATCCAGTTTGTGGTGAGTTGGATCACAGTAACCCCCTTGGGAGCTACCAACTGATGTGCCAAGTCTACTTCTGCCCCTGCTTTTCCTGCCAGCTTGGGACTCCAGCACCCTGTCTTGCTGAGCTAGACACGCCTGTGTGCTCCAACACAGACCCAGGGTCTGAACCATGTGTCGCAAAGCTGCAGAGTTAACTGACAGCAACCTACAGAAGTGTTCCTGTCTTTAACACTCAGATGCCCAACTCCCAATGGGGTCCAAATCCCAAATAAATCTGTTCTACCCAATATAAAGCTTAAAAGCTTAAACCCCTAATAAATATGTGTAAACACATAAATTGTTCGCTGCTTGCTTCCCCCTCCCCCAGGGGTGGCTCTAGGCATTTAAATGGCCTGCAAACAAAGCCATTTAAAGTCAATTGCCCTGGTTGACGGGAGCCATCAAGATTTCAAACCACCATTAACCGTCTACACTTTGCATAATTATAATAAGCCCTCAGAGTTATGTTTCATATTTCTAGTTTCACATACAAGAATGATACATCTATACATCTATCTACTGACCACACTCAGTGGACAATAAGCCAATAAGCTTTGTAATGATACCTTACAAGAGATCTTTTGTATGAAGCATAATTTAGTTACATTATATTCACACTCATCAGCATACTTTCAGAAAATCATGCAATGTCACACAGTTGATTCTAGAAGAGTTCTAACCTCACAAAAAAAAAAAGTACAATTGATAAACTTTCACAGAGCTATGACACTGGTATTATCTCAGACTTCAGATGAGATTTAGGACTATATGTACACCACTTGCCAATGGCAACATCAGCTACACTGTTAATTTTTTACTTTTCTGTCCCCAGCTTCAAGGGCCAGACAGGAATGTATATTGCATCCCACAGGACTTCCTTGAATTAATTCCTGGTTGAACGAAAACATATACTTTAGAAAAAATAAGCAGAAGTGACCACTGTGACCATCTAAACTGACCTCCTGTACATCAGGAACCATAACACTTCCATACTTATCCTTGAATTTATTCAAATAACTTGTGGTTGAGTAAATCATATGTCATAAACTAGGATATATCGGCATACTTTTGTACCAGTTATGTTCACCTCTGTGTTTTAATTTTGGATGGGTTGCTTGCTACGTCGGTGTGATCCAAGGGGGTCGTTAGAGGAACCAGGCAGGAATGGCAAAGCAATGACCTAGATAAGGAGCATCCCAGAAAACACACACACAATAGCCAGGTTATTAGCCAGAAGAGTTACATTGTTGTTTACAAAGGCTGAAAAGAGAGAGATTAAAAGAAACTGGCCAGGTAAAGGACTTACTATGAGACACAGAGAAAGGGTCTGCAGAGATTCAACTATCACTCAGACTCAGAAGTAGGATCTGGAAGAACCTGAGCTAAGGACAGAGGATTTAAGCTTAGGTAAGACAAGAGGAGTCTAGGACTCTTTGCTGTTTTAACAAATTTTCCTCAGTGCTCTGTTCCCTCAAACAAATAAATACCACATTGTTTTGAAGAAATGGTTCTTCTGTCCTGCAGGCTCATTCTGGGGAGGCTGGAGAAAGTTCCAAGAAGGAGCAGGCTGCCCAGTGAAAGTGAATGCAAATCCTGCAGAAATGCAGCCAGTCGTGATTTTGAAGACATGAAAGGTGGAGAATCCAGCCCTTCTTTTGGTGCTTTTTTCTAGTGGATAATCACCCCCATGAATCATCATGTAATTTGTGACTTATTTCTAAAGTGAATACATCTGGCTTCAGCTTCCAGCCACTCATTCTTGTTTTGTCATTCTCTGCTGCATTCATGGGCCTTTTAGTATCTGCTATGTTCTCCCCAGGAAGCTATGTATCCACTGTAATCAAGTCACCTATGAAGCTTCTTTCTTATCAATTTTATAGTCTGAGCTTCTTTACTCTCACTGGAAGACATTTTCTCCAGCGCCTCATTGCTCCCCCCCTCCGCCCGCCATATTTTTGGGGCTCTTTTCTACAGCCTCTCCAATTGCTCAACATCCTTTTTAAAATGCGGACATAACCCCAGGACTGGATGCAGTTCAGTCTTACCACTGCCTAATAGAGGTCGGATCACATCTCTCCCCTATTTTACACATTATAGGATCATATTAGTTCCTTGTGCCACACTATTACACCAGGATCTCAGGTTGAGTTGCTTGTCCACTCTGACCCCGAAACCTGCTGTGATGGTGGTGAGAGTCTCACACATGAGCTTCCCTAGAGAGGGACATGAATGGGATGGCATCATGCTACTGCCTGAGACTAGGCAGTGGGGAATGGCATGACCAGACTCCAGAGATCCCTCTCACTCTTATCGCTCTTCTCAGTGACTCTCCAACATCCCCAGCCCACCCCATAATCCAGCTCATGTGTGTGAATCTTCTGGGGTGGAACTGCAGGGGGATCCTGTGCTGCAGAAATCACAGCCACTCTCTGGAGGGTCTCAGTTCAGCAATATTCAGAGCAGTGATGAGCCATAGCAAGGAGAGAATGGGGAATGATACAGAGCAGTAAATGCACAAGGAAACTGTGTACTGGAGAGGCAGTTCTGCCTGTTTTGCTTCCCAACATAGCAGGTGTTTCTTCCTCAGATCCCTAGTATGTGACCCAGGATTGATCAGATTTACCTTCAGTCCTCAGCACGAAGTGGCCACTTCTCCTCTGATGGTGACTGGGTGTGGGGATTAGGATCCAGATTCCACCATCACTCTGCTCAGTGTCTCAGACAATCCCTTTCACTCTGCAAAGACACCTGTATGTTGCTGCTGGGCTGTGCTGCTCTTGCTTTCTCACTCAATGAACACGATGGAGTATATCACACTCAACCTTAGCGCTGCCTGCTCTGGATTGTTATGTGTTATATGGAACTGCAGCCTCACCCTGGTCGCTGTTGGTCTCTCCCTTGAGACTCCTGATAATGATAATTAGTCAGTAGTCCTCGTGGGTGATACTAAATCCTATTTTACTTATTGAAGCCTCATGAACATCAAGGCAAACATGATATCTTTGTTTGTCAGGCTGTATCTGAGGGGTTGGCTCAGGAAGTTAGGACTGTGTAAGAGACAGAAAACACTTTGTTGAAGTCTATAGGAGTGTCAACATCTGGTAATATGTAGACAATGATTAGGGTCCCATAGTAGATTGTAACCACAGTATGGTCAGAGGAGTAGGTGGAGAATGTCCTTCTCCACCCACTGGTGGAAGAGATACTCAGGATGGTGCAGATAATAGAAACATAGGATGCCGAGGTTAATAGAAATGGGGGCAGGGTGAATAGAGAAGACATCATGAAGGTCACTAGTGTGATCAGGCTGGTGTCAATGCAGGAAATGGTCAATTTGATCAGGGCCACAGAAATTAATTGTGATTTTAAATATAATACTATGGTAGCTGAAATAAATGAACTCATCTAGGACACAGTTCCTAACTAGAGGCAGATTGTGCCATTTAAAAGAGCAGTGTAGTGTAGTGGTATGCATATTGCTAAATACAAGTCATAGGACATCCTGGATAATAGAATAGTCAATTGTCACAAAGAAGCCAAAAAGAAATACAATTGAGTGAGGCAGCCATTAACAGAAACGGTCCTGTCCCCAGTCAGGAGACTGGCCAGCATCTTAGGCAGGATGCTAGAGGTGTAGCAGGTCACCAAGCAGGACAAGTTCCCCAGGAAGAAGTACATGTGGGTGTGCAGGTGCTCATCAGCCACAACTAGCACGAGGATGAGGATATTCCTAGCCATGGTCACAATGTAGATCACTAGGAACAGCAGAAAGAGAAGGGACTTCAGTTCAGGGAGATTCCCAAATCCCAGAAGGATGAATTCTGTTATCCCCCCTTCTCCTTTCTCTAAGAGCTGTCTACAGGTTTCTCCATCTTCCATGAGACATGAAAATGTAAGGAGCATTAGAAGAGTTTTCTGTACAGATAAACTCATTAAATTTACATCCATTAGATTCAAGAAAAAATATCTAACTTCTCAGGAAAAGGACAATTTAAAAGATTTCACAGAGCCATGTTATCCCAGACTTCATACAAGATTTTGAAATAGATATTCTCCACTTGCCCACCACAAAATCAGATACTGTTAATTTATCACTTTTCTGCCCCCAGCGTCTTTTGTTCAAGATGCTTAGATTTAAAGACCAGACAGGAGTGTATATTGCATGCCACAGAGCTATCTTGAATTAATTCCTGGTTGAACTAAAGCATATATTTGTAGAAAAAAAAATAACCAGAAGGGGCTTGTCCAAGTGCACAGAAGAGATCAGAGTTGAGACTAGAATAGTAGTGTTCTCATCTCATCACCTGAGGTATATTCATTGGTTGATGAAGCAGGTTGACTTTTGGTTTTATGTGATCTGAGCTACACATTTTAGACAGGAACAGAATTACAGTTCAGCGCAACTGCACCTGTATTCTCCCTTCTATCATCCACCAAAGGCACCAACAATCACCTCTCTTGGGTAGAGACATGTCATCTCTCCCTCCACACCAAGGGTTTTCTAGGCTGCACAGCTCCCTGTCTCCATTATGTGTTCCCAATAAGCCAGGCTTCCCTTGACGGTTGGCTTTGGTTTCTGCCCAGAGATGGTTAACTTTGAAACGGTCACAGTTGTTACCACATGGCTCTTTTGATGTAAGCTCTTTTATTCTTAAGGCAAAAGCATCAAAGAGATAGCGTTAAAACAATAAAAGAACCTGCACACATACCAATATGCTTACCAGAGACCAATCCAACTACAACCTTGGGCTCTGGACATTGGATAGACCTTCAGATATCCTCTGGATACATGTTCCTAACCCCTGTTGCTTGGGACAAGACCCCCAGTGACTCTGAGAGTCCCTTCTTCATGCTTTTTGGGCTTTTTGACCCTGAACATACATATTTCACAGAGAAAGGTGCACTTCCCAGGAGAAAGTTTCCAGATAAGAGGTTCAGAGGTGGGTCATTTGTACTCCATTTCTCCCCAATATTTCTTAGGAAAACTATTTGACTAAAGGACATTCTCATCTTGGCCCATTGTTTCGAAGTGTCTTAAGAGGGTGGCACCCACCACTTATGAGCACCCCCTTTTTTGGGGGGGGTCTGAACCTCTTTAAGTCTCTGGCAACCCCATCTGTGCGGATCACACATGCAACAGACCCCTTCTGCAATATGAAGGCAACTGTCATTAATTGCTCCAACCCCTGGTAAGAGGCTGTACCCCCAGGACTTCCTTCTTGTTGACATTTCACCCACTCTGGTCTCTTCTGGCCCTAGTTCTCTACCTAGGTCTCTTAACAGTTCAGATCCCATTCTGGGATTAGA
Source organism: Chelonoidis abingdonii (assembly GCF_003597395.2). Lineage (NCBI taxonomy): Eukaryota > Metazoa > Chordata > Testudines > Testudinidae > Chelonoidis > Chelonoidis abingdonii. Next base: position 34,949,062 of record NC_133782.1, read on the forward strand.
TCATTGTCCAATTATAGGCCACTTCCCGAGTGGCTTATGGGGAGGACCCACACCCACTCACTAGTCCAGGCCCCAGCTCAGGAATCCTCAGATTAGCAACCATGCACCATCCTGTCTCTTTAACTAAAGTGCTTTCAGTTCCCTGGGCCACTTCCCTGCAGCCCCATCCTTCGCTCAAGCTTCACCCATACCTCAGTGTTCTGCTATGTTCAGGGCCAACAGCCAGCCAGGAGTTCTTCCTCCCTGCCGACACTGAGGCCTGGTCTACACTACAACATTGGTAAAACCGATGGTTTAGCAGCGTTAAACCGATTTAACGCTGTAACCCATACCAGACTACAAGGCCTTTATATCATGTAAAGGGCTCTTTTAAATAGTTCTGTACTCCTCCCCATGAGAGGATGTTAGCGCTAAAATCGGTATTTAACGGCCTATTATGGATTAGGTTTAATGGTGGCCCAGTAAATAGAGACGCTATGGCCTCACGTGTGGTATCATCCACCAGTGCACCCAAGCTGTGACAGGAGCTGTGGAACCATCAAGTGCAGTCTAGAAACTAATTCAGATACTAGTGGCACGGTAACAGGAAGCCCGCCAAAATTTAGATTTATTTTCTGTTTGCCACAGATGGAGACTCTGAATCAGCACGGGTGGCGATGCCAGAGTCAAATCCAAAAGAGCTCCAGCATGGACTGTAACGGGAAGATCTGTTTATTGATCAGCTGTATTGGGGAGACAAATCATGTTTCTATGTCAAAGTCCATTACAGAAGACAAAATGTCAAACGTTTGAAAAAAAATCTCCAAAGGCTACATAATGCTCTTAGCGGACGAAGCATACTGGGAAGCGCAGAGACTCAATAGGGCTCTGAGGAATGAGGGAGGGGGTCACTGCGAGGATTCACTCCGCAGCTACTCCACAAAGTCTCCAACTAGTCTCTGAAAGTCATTTGCATTTATGGGTGAATGCTCTCCCACTTAATGCCCTGTAGGTTCAATTACACACTAGTGCTCTGGCGTGGTTCAGGTAATAGCTCCTCAATTTGCTACTCGGGGCTTCCAGCCCAGTCAGCTTGAAAGAAGAAAGGGAAAATAATGTCGTTTCTTCTGGAATCTTTCATATGCCATGGGCAGAGCACCAAACTATGTGAACCTAGATATTGGGCAGCGGGTAGCCTCGAGCGAATGTCTGGCTGACAGCATGTTTTGCGGCCTACGCGCAGTCTTCCATTCTCCTACCTTCCGTGACATTTTTGGTCAAATGACCTGATCGCCTTGGCGTAGTAAAAAAGAGCAGAAGAAAATGGATGCAGTAAGAACTGGTAACTATCCATCTGCGTAATAGACACAGATATTACCACGTGAGTGCTCAGCTGGCTGGATTCAAAGGGGAAATGCCTGGCGAACGGGGCGCACCTGGGATTAAAAGATAACTTGTGGGAATGGACATCAGCTTATTTCATGCTACACTCGTGCAGATGGTGGATATTAGCACGAACAGTGACTGTAACCTTCTGGACTGCTTGGCTTTTCTGCACGCCACATCATATTCTGGAATTAGATTTAGAATGTACATAAGACAGGAACGTCTCGATCATCAGTAGCGACAAACTAGGGGCTGAAGCTCCATCCAGCCCCTCCCTTTCCTGTGTAAGAAAAGATTTTATCCTGCCTGGACTGTCATAGCACCGGGAGGCTGCCTCCCCCTCATTTTATGTCACTAACAAGTCAGTGTTTCTTATTCCTGCAATTCTTTATTACTTCATGACACAAATGGAGGGGACACTGCCCGGTACCCAGGAAGGTTGGAGGAGGAGGAAGCAACGGGTGGGGTTGTTGCAGGGGCACCCCCTGTGAATGGCCATGTAGCTTATCATTCTGCAGGATCTGACACAGAGCACCTGTGCTCTCTGATACACTGTTCTCTAGTACACTTGCCCCATATTCTAGCCAGGACTGACTCTATTTTTAGAAAACAAAGGAGGGATTGGACTCAGGGAGTCATTCCCAGTTTTGCTTTTGCGCCCTGGCCTATCACTGCCAGGGGCACCCATATAGCAGCAGACAGTACAGAGGACAGATAACATCATCTCATTGCCAGTTTACCCAGCAGCACAAGACGGACAGAACGACTGATAACTGTCTCTGCATATCATGCAAAAGCAAATGAATGCAGCTGTGTAGCGCTGGAAGTATCCGCCTCTGTCCACAGCATCCAGTACACATACGGTGACTGTAAAAAAAAAAGCTGAATGGGCTCCATGGTTGCCGTGCTATGGCATCTGCCAGGGCAATCCAGGGAAAAGGACGCGAAATGATTGTCTGCCAATTGTTTTCCAGAGGAAGGAATAACTGATGACATTTACCCAGAACACCTGCGACAATGATTTTTGCCCATCAGCCACTGGGCTCTCAACCCAGAATTCTAAGGGCAGGGGAGACTGCGGGAACTATGGGATAGCAGTGGAATAACTATCCCAGTGCAACGCTCTGGAAATCGACGCTAGCCTCGGACCATGGACGCACACTGCCGAATTAATGTGCTTAGTGTGTCCACGTGCACTCGACTTTATACAATCTGTTTTATAAAACTGGTTTATGCAAAATCGGATTAATCCCATAGTGTAGACGTACCCTGAGCTGTCCATGGTGTTGTAGTCCTTCAGCCTGCTAAGAACGCCAAAGTCCAGCCTCAGGTTCCAACTTGCAACTGAGTCTTGCTTACACTGCAGTTCCTTTTATACTAGCCTGCAACCCTCTGATTGGTTAGCTCCTAGCAGCCTCTCCCCAATTGCCTGCAGACTCTCTATGCAGCGTGGAGGACTCCTTTACTACACTTTTCCTGGGATGGGTGTAGCAGGACCCTGAGGCTTCTGTCTTTGAAGGTGGAGCCTTCAGAACTGCAGAACATTCTTCTACATTTGAGCTAAAAGAGTGACTTCTTAACTGGTTGCTGCTCTTATTACTGTTGTTTTATATGCAAAAATCAATGGGAGTTAGGCACCTAGAAGCTTTGAAAATCTCACTAGATGCATAAATACTTCTAAAAACCTGGACCTTATTGTCATAGGGTTACTCCCCACTCTGAACCTTAGAGTATAGATGTGGGGACCTGCATGTGAACCTCCAAAGCTTAATTACCAGCTTAGATCAATAGTCTGCCACTATTCCCAAGGACTAACTCCCTTCCCTGGGTAGTCTTGAGATACTCCTTCACTAATTTCCTGGTGAACACCGATCCAACCCCTTGGCTCTTATTACAAGGAGAATTTAACCATCCCCCCTCCTTTCCCCCACCAATTCCTGGTGAGTCCAGATCCAGTCTGCTGGGATCTTAACAACAGGGAAAAATCAATCCGGTTCTTAAAAAGAAGGCTTTTAATTAAAGAAAAGAAATGTAAAAGAAAAAAACCTGTGGGAGATAGCATACAAGCTGATCTCACAGACAATAAATTTAAAACACAGGATGTTCCTTTGGGCAAAAACCTTAGTACACGCAAGAATTCCCAATTTGATTATTCCCCTAATGCCAAGACAAGTTACAAAGAGAAAGTAAATATAAATCTATTTTTTTCTTTTCTAAAACTTTACTACTCTGATAAGAGGCTGGTTCCTTCATATTTTTCACTCCAGGTGAAACTGAAACTTTAAACAAAGGAAAAACTTCCCTCCTTCCTTTTGAAACATCTTGTTCCCTCTTTGGTTCCTCTGGTCAGGTGTCAGCTAGGCTAGGTGAACTTCTTAACTCTTTACAGGTAAAAGAGGCATTAACCCTTAACTATCTGTTTATGACACTAATCTATGAAGGGGACAGGCATGAGAGATGTGTATAACTAAGAGAAGTATTTTATCTAGAGCTAATTGTAGTTAAACCCCATGAACATGGTCTCTCTGTAGAATGCTATTGCCAAAAGAGTTTACATGCTCCTTGGATGTAGAAAGAACTGTTGAGTAGCAGCAGGAAGGTGGTTTTAGCTCAATATATGAAACTTTTCAAACGATGACTGGGATACTGTGTGTAGTCTTGATATCCACACTTCAGAAAGAATATAAAAAAGTTAGAGAGGGTTAAGGGAAAAACTAGAAGGATTCAGATTTTGAAGGTCGAAGAGTTCAGTGGAGTTGGATCAGGCCCAAGTTCAGGGACAGTTTTCTTCAGCCTTAGCTAGTCTCCAAACTGTGTGAAGATAGACCAGGGTCTAACAAAAATAGAACTGGAAGAAAAAAGTATGCATTGAAACATCTTTCTTTTTCCCAACAGAATATTGGGTATTTGACTAAATGCAATTCTTTTGGGGAAATTTCTCCATGTTTCTAAGGAGTTTGGGGGTTTTTTTTCTAGGAAACTGAAAACAAAAAATATTCTGTCTGTAAATTGCTGAAAAAATTTTAGAGTCCAGATTTCAACTTTTTGAAAACACCCATTTTTGTTCCAGGTCTAGATAATACATTAGAATTGAAACTGAGTAAATTTTATATAGCCCATATCTCTGGGACAGATTCTGGGCCTCAGCTGAAATTTTTCAAACAAACGTAAAGGAGTTAGGCACCCAAATCCTGTTACATTTCAATGAGACTTGACATCATTCTCCCTTAATTGCCTTTGGCAAATGCAAATTCCAGTTACTTTGATGTGAGTATGGAGCAACTTGACTGAGGTTGATGTAATGTCTCCATACTCATCCTGGCATAAATAACAGAATTCTGATGAGATGAGCAGAATAGATTACAGTGGCAATCAAGCAGGCATCTATTAGGTTCTGGAGCCTAAACCCCAATGTACAGCTTTAGGATTAGTTTTAGTGTCCTGCTAGAGGTTGAGAAAGAGACTTCAAACCACTGAAATGCATTTGCTTTGCCTCATTAGCCAGGGACAGTGGTGCAGACCCATAGTGCTTCTGCAATATTTATAACATTTAAAAACCAGCTGAGGATCTTGGTTGAAAACTGGAGTTTTCTTTCTCCTAGATGCACTACCTGCAACAGCTGATGAGTCGACCTTCCTGAGAGAGGTACAGAAAAGTGATTTGCCCAGGCTTATTCCACAGCAGGACTAGAGCCCCCATGTTCTGAGCCCCAATCTTGTACCCTTTTCACTGTACCATACCCCTACTCCTGAAGCATTGTTATTTTACATTCTTTTATTTTCTATTTTAAATGTCTCTTAGCTACAGCCCAAATATCCTGATCCAGAGCCTGAGCTCCTTCCCTTTAGGCTAACAGAGCACCAGGTTGGGATTGTCAAACTATCTTAAAAATCTCATTGAAAATATTTGGAGCTTACTCCCGTAAGCTGTTTTGGAAATTCCCTTCCAAAAGAACTGTGAAGGATCAAACAGTCGGATTGTGCCAAAGTCAGAAATGTCTGCACAGTGCTTTAATCCCAAAACCAGTCTTCTTTCCAGACAGATATATGGTCTCATTTTTTTTAAATAAAGCATACAATAATAAATGGGAGCTAAGTGCCTGAGTAAAAAGAACAGGAGTAGTTGTGGCACCTTAGAGACTAACAAATGTATTTGAACATAAGCTTTCGTGGGCTACAGCCCACTTCATCGGATGCATAGAATAGAACATATAGTGAGGAGATATATATACATACAGAGAACATGAAAAGATGGGAGTTGCCCTACCCACTCTAGAAGGCTAATTAATTAAGATGAGCTATGTCATAAACAGATAGTTAAGGGTTAATGCCTCTTTTACCTGTAAAGGGTTAAGAAGTTCACCTAGCATAGCTGACACCTGACCAGAGGAACCAATGGGGGAACAAGATGTTTTAAAAGGAAGGAGAGTTTTTTCCTTTGTTTAGTCAGTTTCAGTTGAATTGTTGAAATCATGGTGGAATTCCTCAAGGACTTCTTTTCCATAGGTCCAGATGATGACAATGTCATCAATGTAGCGCATTGGATTAGGGGATGAGAGCTAAGGAACCATTGTTCTAAGTCAGCCGTGAAAATGTTGGCATAATGTGAGGCCAGGAGGGTACCCATAGCACTGCTGCTGACATGAAGGTATATATTGTCCCCAAATGTGAAATAGTTGTGGGTGAGAACAAAGTCACAAAGTCCAGACACCAGGTGATCTCTAATGTGCCACAAATACTCCTGTTTTCTTTGTGGATACAGACTAACATGTCTGCTACTCTGAAACATGCCTGGGTAAGTTTGAGAATCTACCTAGACATTTATCTGCATTTTAGAACATTTTGTAGCTTGGCCCTTAGGAATCTGACCACTTTCAAAATGATTGGGCTGAAGGAAGTGATGTCATGGACGTGCTTCAGATAGATCCCAGCACTTTTCAATAAAGTATGAAAACATATAACAATTAATGGGAGTCAGGGACATTTGAAATCCCAGCTAAACACCTATCTGAATATTTAGGAACTTTAATATTCTGGCCCTTATGAATCCAATTATGTTTGAAAGTAGTTGGGCTTAGGAACCTAAGGGTACATTTACACTGCAACATTAAACCACCCAGGGCCTCAGAGACAGGGTTCCAGCTTGAGCCTGAAACTTTTAAAGGGAAATTTTATAGCCTTGTATCTTGAGCCTTATGATCCTGAGTCAGCTGATCGAGGCCAGCCATGAATCTTTTATCACAGTGTAGTTGTACCTTAAGTCACTCAGGTGTTTTTTTGAAAGATCCTGGCCCTTTTCAAATGCAGAAATCAATAGCGATTTCTCAACACACATTTATCTTTTCACCTAACATTGAAATGACCTTTAGGATGAAGAGATGTTCCACTAGAAATCATTCATCTCAATTAATAATTTTATTTCAACATCCAGGAATCCATTTAGGATCTTACAAACCTTCTGATCATTACAATATTACATATGTAACAAATAAAATATATGATGTCCAGTGCAATCTTCACAAATATCAAATTATATTGGAAGTCCTGACAAAACAATGACAGAAGAAATATTTACACAATCTGAAAGCCCCCGCAGGGATTCCAGGACAGAACTATGTAAAGTATAGACTTTTCCAAATACGCTCAGAGTAACAAAGTAGATGAAACATGTAACTGAAAATTTTTAATTCCACTGTGTGGAATGCAGAGCACATGAGAGTTATTATTTCAGTTGGGTCATTAGAAAATATCAGCTATAATCAATTATAAATGCTGCCCTCCCAAAACATAGTATTTCTTCACATTCCCCAAGAAAACTCTTATTGGCATGAACTAGGGAAAACCTAGATGCTAATTCCCTTAAAGTTCTCCAGATTGATTCATTCCCATATCAGTCATTCTTTCAGAGTTGCTGTGAACACTAAACATTTACTGATGATCTTTCTCAGGGCCTCCTTGACCTCTTTGTTTCTCAGTCTATATGTATGGGAATTGGCCATAGGCCATTACTGTGTAGAAGACAGAGATCACTTTGTTGAGGTCTCTATGTGTGTCAGTGTCTGGTAACACATAGACAGTGTTTAGGGTCCCATAGTAGACTGCAACCATGATGAGGTACTAGAAGCAGGTGGAAAATGCCTTTCTCCAGCCACTGGTGGAAGGGATTGTCCAGATGGTGGAGATAATAGCAACATAGAATGCCAAGGTTAATAGAAATGGGGGCAGGATATACATGGACAAGAGTATAAAGGTCACCAGTTTTATCAGGCTGGTGGCACTGCAGGACATTTTACTCACTGTGGTGAAGTCACAAAGGAAATGGTCAATTTCATTGGGGTCATAGACATGCAATTGTAACATCAAACATTTTATCATGTTTGTTGCTAGAAATCCACTCCTCCAGGACACAAGTGCTAGCTTGAGGCAAATTCTGCCATTCATAAGACCTGTGCAGTGTAGTAGTTTGCATATTGTTAAATAACAATCAGAGGACATAAGTGCTAGGAGATAACATTAATCTCCCACAAGGAAATAAAGGAAAACAAAAATGACTGATGTTTCCCCACTTACCCTGAATTTACTCACGATACCTTGTGGTTAAGTAAACCATATGTGACAAACTGGGACATATTTGTATTATTTTGTATCAGTAAAGTGCATAGCTATGTATTGTGGATGAGAGCAAAAGGGGTTGTTAGAGGAACCAGACAGGAAAGGCAAAGCACGCACACTGTGACCATGCCAGTAACCAGCAGGGTTACACAGTTGTTTACCAAGGCTGAGAAAAGGGAGATTAAAAGAATCTTTCCAGGTAAAAGATTCCCTATGAGACACAGAGAGAGAGTCTGCAGGGTTTCGACTATCCCTCAGACTCAGAAATGGGATCTGGAAGAACCTGAGCTATGGATAGAGGAGTTAGGTGCAGGTAAGACAAGAGATATTTAGGACTCTGTTGTTTTAACCCATTTTCCTCAATGTTGTTTTCCCTTGGGCAAATACATGCCACTTTGTTTTGAAGAAGCTCTGCCTATGTCCTGCAAATACAGCACTGCATATATGTGGATATCTGCTATATATGCACAGATATCTGCACCTCCAGATGTGACTGTGGATATCCGAGGACCACTTTTGTTGATCACGGATGGAAGCAGATCCAAATTTTATCTCTAAAGCCATCCATATCTGCTGATACTCGCTTTGTATCCATGGTTCATTTTTGCACATCAGAGGCAGACACAAACTCCAATTAGACGTGCTGAGGTAACACAGCTGTCACCAAAGGGGTGGTAATCTGGACACTCAGAGAATGGTTGGATCTCAGGACCCACCCAAGAGAAGGAGAAGCATGGGCTTCTCACTTCCAAGTGGTGTGCTGGGAAAACTTGGAAAGTTCCAAAAAGGAGCAGTCTGCCTAGTGAAAGTGAATGCAAATACTGCAGAAATGCAGACAGATGTGATTTTGAAGATATTAGAGGTGGAGACTCCACCCAATCCTTTGGCTCTTTATTCTAGTGGATAATCACCCCCATGAATCATCATGTACTTTGTGCCTTATTTCTAAATTGAATACGTCTGGCTTCACCTTCCAGCCACTTATTCTTGTTTTGTCATTCTCTGCTGGATTCAAGGGCCTTTTAGTATCTGCTATGTTCTCCCCAGGAAGCTATGAATTCACTGTGGTCAAGTCACCTTTCAAAAGTCTTTCTTATCAATTGAATAGTTTGAGCACCTTTACTCTCACTGGAAGATGTTTTCTCCAACACTTTCCTGCACCGCCCCTCCCCCACATTTTTGTGGCATTTTTCTACACCCTCTCCAGTTGTTCAACATCCTTTTCTAAATGTGCACATAGACCAGAACTGGATACAATTCAGTCTCACCAATGCCTAACAGAGGTCAAATCACCTCTATACTCCTGTTCATCTCTCCTCTATTTATACACTGTAGTATTGCATTAGTCCTTTGCTCCACAGTATCACACCTGGAGCTTATGTTGTGTTACCTGTCCACTGTGACCCCCAAGCGTGCTGTGATGGTGGTGAGGATCACATCAACGAGCTTCCCCAGAAAGGGATAAAAATGTGATGGCATCATGTTAGTGTCTGGGACTAGGCAGTGACACTGACCAACAGCACAGGCAGGAAGATGACTCTACTGAATGCACAAAGGGAATATCATGAACAAACTCCACAGATCCCTCTCACTCTTATTCACATCAATGACTCTCTAACAAGCCCGGGGACACTTTCCATCCCCAACCAACAACATAACCCAGATCTTGTATTTGAATTTGTTGGTGTGGAACTGTGGGAGGATTCTGTGCTGGAGAAATCACAGCCACTCTGTGGAGGGTCTCAGTTCAATGATATTTGGAGTGGTCATGAGCCATAGCAAGGGCAGAGTGCACAATGGTACAGCATTGTAAATGCACAAGGACACTGTGTACTGGAGAGGCAGTTCAGCCTGTTCTGCGTCCCAATTTCGCAGGTGTTTCTTGCTAAGATACCTCAGGGAGGGTATTAAATTCTATTTTATTTATTGAAGCAACATAAACATCAAGACCATTGCAATCCCCATCCAAACCTCCAGGGAATCTCCTTTTTTGTAATGCCGTGTGCATGTGGGCCAGGAGTCTAAGGCCTGGCCACATTTAGATATACACCTAGACAACTATCTGCATCTTTAGAACCATTCAAAATCTGTCCCTTACAAATTCAGATAATTTTGAAAATCACTGGGTCTTGGGAACTTTAGTCATTTAGGTGCTTTTTCCAAATTCAATTTTGAAATGCAGAATTAATTAGCAGTTTCGCCACACATATTTATTATTTTTTTCACTGGACATTAAAGTGTTCTTTAGGGTAAAGTGATGTCTCACCAAAAATTATTCATGTCAATTAATTGTTCTATTTCAATATCCAGGAATACATTTAGGATCTTACACACCACAAAACATTTCATGACAACATGTATAACAAACAAAAATTACGAAGACCAGTTCAATCTACCCAAATCTAAAAGTGTATAGGACACCTGATACCAACATGAGAGACTAAATACTTTAATAATCCAAATCCATCCGTAGGTATTCAAAAACACAGCAATGTAAAATCTAGACTTTTTCAAACTCAGAGCAAAGATGTAAACAAAATATGAAAGTAAAACCTAGTATTCCACTTGAATGCAGAGAATAGGAGAGTTAAGATTCCAGCTAGGGGAGAAGCAAGCATCAAATCTTACAAAATGGGAGTGCAGACATCTCCCAAATTAGCATGTCCTCATGTGCCTCAAGAAAGCTCCAATTGTCATGAGCTAGGGACAGCCTAAATGCTAAATCTCTTTCTAGCTCTCCCTGATTCATTCATTGCCATATCAATCACTGCTTCTCAATTTCTATAAGTTTCATATATTTGCTGATGACTTTTCTCAGAGTCTCTTTAACGTCTCTGTTTCTCAGGCTGTAGATGAGGGGATTGACAAGGGGAGTCAGGACAGTGTAGAAGACAGAGAACACTTTGTTGAGGTCTCTAAGTGTGTCAGTGTCTTGTAACATATAGACAATAATTAGAGTCCCATAATAGATTGTCACCACAACGAGGTGAGAAGAGCAAGTGGAAAATGCCTTTCTCCTCCCGGTGGTGGATGGGATTCTCAGCATGGTGGAGATGATACAAATGTAGGATGCCAGGGTTAAGAGAAACAGGGGCAGGGTGTATATGGAAGACAATATAAATGTCACGAGTGTGATCAGGCTGGTGTCACTACAGGAGAGTTTAATCATTGGGGTAAAATCACAAAGGAAATGGTTAATTTCATTGGGGCCACAGAAATGTAACTGTGACATTAAACATATAACTATGGTAACTATGATAAATCCATTCATCCAGCACACAACTGCTAACTGCAGGCAGATTCTGACTTTCATAAGACCTGTGTAGTGTAATGGTTTGCATTTTGCTAAATACCAATCGTAGGATATAAGTGCTAAGAGATAACATTCAACTCCCAGAAAAAGACCTAGGAAATAAAATTGAGTGATACGGAAAGTAACAGAAATGTTTCTATTCCAAGTCAGGAGATCAGCCAGCTCCCTGGGCAGGATGGTCGAGCTGAGGCTGGTCTCCAAACAGGACAAGTTCTCCAGAAAAAGTACATGGGGATGTGAAGGTGCCGATCAGTCACAACCTGTGCGATGATGAGGATGTTCCCAGCCATGGTCAAAATGCAGATCACTAGGAACAGCAGGAAGAGAAGGGGCTGTAGTTCAGCATGATTCCCAAATCCCAGGAGGATGAATTCTGTGATATATGTTTCATTTTTCCCTTCTCCTTTCTCCATGGCATGCATGTAGATTGCCTCTTCCTCTGTTTTCCGTGAGATTATCTAGTGACAGATAAAAAGTCGTAATCATTGAAAAAGTTTACTGTGCAATCAAACACAATAAATTCCCAGCCGTTTGATTCTAGAAAAGTTCAATGTGAATAAGAAGAGTGTGATTTATTAGATTTTACAGATCCAGACACTGCTTCCCACCCCCCTAGACTTTGCACAAGGTATTGGAATAGAGATTTCCCACTTGCCAGCTACATTGGTTATTTATCACTCTTCTGTCCCAAACTTCTTTCTTTCATATGCGCATAGATGGAAAGGTCACTGGGAGAGTGTATTTTAGGCCTTAACATTTCCTTGAATTCATTCCTTTTTGAACTGAAGCATATAATTTAGAAATGCAGCCAGAAGAGAATACTGTAATCATGTAGGCTGTGATCCTTTATATGATGAACCATGGCACTTCTCCAGTTACCTTGGCACTGAGTTAAGCATATGTAACAAGCTTGAAATATCTGCTTTATTTTGTATCAATGCTTTGCAGAGTTCTATGTGTTAATTTTAGGATGGACTACTTGCTATGTGGTTAAGATTAAAATGGGTTCTTGGAGGAACCGGAAAGGAAAGTCAAAAGATAAAGACTCAATTGCCCCTCAACAAGTTCAGATGACACTAAACTGGGAGGAGTGGTACATTAAATTTGAGGGCAGGGATAGGTATGAGGGGGAACAAGACAAATTAGAGGACTGGGCCAAAA
>NC_133782.1:34970747-35021096 GCF_003597395.2 Chelonoidis abingdonii
GAGTCTTTATCTTTTGACTTTCCTTTCCGGTTCCTCCAAGAACCCATTTTAATCTTAACCACATAGCAAGTAGTCCATCCTAAAATTAACACATAGAACTCTGCAAAGCATTGATACAAAATAAAGCAGATATTTCAAGCTTGTTACATATGCTTAACTCAGTGCCAAGGTAACTGGAGAAGTGCCATGGTTCATCATATAAAGGATCACAGCCTACATGATTACAGTATTCTCTTCTGGCTGCATTTCTAAATTATATGCTTCAGTTCAAAAAGGAATGAATTCAAGGAAATGTTAAGGCCTAAAATACACTCTCCCAGTGACCTTTCCATCTATGCGCATATGAAAGAAAGAAGTTTGGGACAGAAGAGTGATAAATAACCAATGTAGCTGGCAAGTGGGAAATCTCTATTCCAATACCTTGTGCAAAGTCTAGGGGGGTGGGAAGCAGTGTCTGGATCTGTAAAATCTAATAAATCACACTCTTCTTATGCACATTGAACTTTTCTAGAATATCTTCATTAATGATTTGGAGGATGGGGTGAATTGCACCCTCAACAAATTTGCAGATGACACTAAACTGGGAGGAGTGGTACATACACTTGAGGGCAGGGATAGGATAAAGAGGGAACTAGACAAATTAGAGGACTGGGCCAAAAGAAATCTGATGAAGTTCAACAAGGACAAGTGCAGAGTCCTGCATTTAGGACGGAAGAATCCCATGCACAGCTACAGACTATGGACCAAGTAGCTGGTCAGCACTTCTGAAGAAAAGGATCTAGGGGTTAAAGTGGACGAGAAGCTGGATAGGAGTCGGCAGTGTGCCCTTGTTGGCACTGTTGAGGCCTCATCTGGAGTACTGTACCCTATTTTGGACCCCACACTACAAGAAAGGGGGTTCCAAAGAGGATGAATCAAGACTGTTCTCAGTGGTACCAGATGACAGAACAACAGTAATGGGCTCAAGTTGCAGTGGAGGAGGTTTGGGTTTGATATTAGGGAAAAAAAATTCACTAGGAGGGTGATGAAGTAGTGGAATGGGTTACCTAGGAAGATGGTGGAATCTCCATCCTTAGAGGTTTTCAAGGCCCGGCTTGCCAAAGCCCTGGCTGGGATGATTTAGTTGGGGATTGGTGTTGCTTTGAGCAGGGAGTTGGATTAGATGACCTCATGAGGTCCCTTCCAACCCCTATATTCTATGATTCTATTATTGTTCCTAGAAATTAAGCAGTTTGAGCTCCTTCACTCTCATTGCAAGGCATTTTCTCCAATCTGCCATATTATTGTGGCTCTTTTCTACACCCCCACCAATTTTTTCAACATTGTTTTTTTTAGTGTGCACATACACTAGAACTGGATGCATTTCAGTCTCACCAATGCCTGGTAGAGACATAAAATCCCCTTCTCACCACTCTTCCATTTATACATCACAGAATTGCATTAGCCCTTTGTGCTATAACATCACATGTTTAATTGCCTGTCCAATATGACCTCTAAACTTGCTGTGATGGTGGTGAGGGTCACATATATCAGCTTCCCTGGAGAGGGACATGTATGTAATGGCATCATTCTAGTGCCTGGGACTAGGCAGTGACACTTACAAACAGCACAGAAGGGAAAATGACTCTGCCCCATGCACAACAGGAACACTCCGACCAGACTCCACAGATCCTTCTCACTCTTATCCCATCAGTGACTACCCAATTTCTGTTTTGAAAACCTTCAGGGAAGGAGACTCCAAGCTCTCCATAGGCATTTTACTATTCATACAGTTAGGATTTTTTCCCCCTCAAATTTAATCTTAATCAGTCGTTTTCAAACATTTTTCATTTGTAAATCCCTAAAAAATATTATATGGAAGTGTGGAGCCATTTGGAAATCTTAGGCATAGTCTGTGGACCCCGAGAGGTCTGCGGACCACAGGTGGAAAAGCACTGATATAAATCTGCTGTGCTATAGTTTGAACCCGTTGCTTCTTGTCCTGCCCTCTGTACCTAAAGATAACAAGGTTCTCCATCTTTTTTCTGGCAGCCTATCAAGTATTTGAAGACCACTATTGTGTACCCCTTTAATCTCTTCTTTTCTAAACTAAACGTACCCAGTTCCTTCAGCCTTTGCTCATATGGCTTGTATTCCATCCCTTTGATTAACTTTGTTGCTCACAGGCAGAATCTGTGCTGCAATACTCTCAGTCACTATCTGTAGAGTCTCTGTTCAGCAACACAGGAAGCAGTAATGAGACATATCATGGAGAGAACAGGGAATGATAGATAGAAGGAAATGAACAAGCAAACTGTTTGCCTGAGAGATTTCAGGGTACTCGTCGTCCCAATATCACAGTGTTTTTCTCCCTAAGACTCTCACAGTTTCACCCAGGAATGATCAGATTTACCTGTAATCATAAGCATAAAGGGACAACTTTTTCCTTGATTGTGACTGGGTGTGTGATCAGAATCTGGTTTCATCCATTGCTCTGCTCTCCTCGGTGTCTCACTCTCACTCTCTCTGGAAAGACACTTACATTTTTCTGAAGCTGCTCTTGCTTTCTCACTCAATGCACACTCTTGTGTGTGTTACACAGCACCCTATTGCCAGCTGTTCTGGATTCTTCCTGAGGTTATATGGGAGAACAGACTCATCTTGGCTCTGGCTGCTCTTGGGATCTCCCTTGAGGCTGCTGCTAATGAGAGTTCTAAAATTGCCTTCATGCAGAAATAAATCCTGTGCTGCTTGTTAAAACAGAGTAAACATCAAGGTCACTGCAATCCCCATTGAAACCTTCAGGGGATTTCCCTTTTTGCCATGGCTTTCATGGTGTGCGTGTGCGTGATAACAGACACCTTGAATACGAGGTCCAGTTCTCACTGGCCTGTATCCAAAGGGACATAGTGAAACTGCAAAAGGTTTGGAGAAGGGCAGCAAAGTTGATCCATGGTATGGAATGGCTTCCATCCAAGGAGAGAATAAAGATTAGGACTGTTCATCTTAGAAAATTGACAGGATAGGATAGAGCTCTATACCTTAATGAATAGAGAGGAAAAAGTGAAGAAATAATTTACTCTTTCACATAACACAAATACCAGGAGTCCCCTGAAGAAATTCATAAGTTTCTGGCTTTTTCACACAACATACTTGTGATTGTTATGGGATATTTCGATGTGCAGGAGGCCTCTGGGGCCAGTCCACCCCATCACAGTGTCCTTTAAAACTCATAAGATTTCCCAAGGTTACATTAGTCAAGGTCACTGAAATCTCCATTGAAACCTTTTTGCCATGGATGGCAAAAATCATATGGAGTGTGTATGTGTGCAATAAATGACACTTAGAATACAGGGTCCAGTTCTTGCTGGTCTGTATCCAAAGGGACATAGTGAATCTGGAAAAGTTTTGGATAAGGACAACAAAGTTGATCAATGGTATGGAATGGCTTCCATCCAATGAAAGAATAAATACTAGGACTATTCATCTTAGAAAAATGACAGGATAGGATAGAGGTCTATACGTTAATGAACAGAGTGGTAAAAACTGAAGAAGTAATTTACCCCTTCACACAATACAAATACCAGGAGTCCCCTGAAGAAATTCATAGGTATCTGGCTTTTTCATACAACATACCTGTAAAGCTCATTGTTATGGGATATTTTGATGTGCAGAATTGTAATTGTTAAAAAAAACTGGATAGGTTAATGGAGGACAGGTCTATAAATGGGTGTTGGACAAGATGGCCAGGGATGCAACCCCATGCATAGGGTGATCCTAAACCTCTGACTTCAACCACTTTGGTCTGTTCTGGCCCCAGCTGTCCAGGTGGGCTTCTTAATAGTTCATATCCCCTTCTGGGGGTTGATCACTGTCAAATTGTAGGCCACTTCCCCAGTGGTTTATGTGGGGGACCTAGGTCAACCTACTATTCTGGGTCCAAGGCCAGAAACCCTAAGAATGGCAGCCATCTGCCACCACATTCTTTAATGAAACTGCTTTCTGTTCCCTGGGCCACTTCCCCATGGCTCCAGCCTTCACCAAAGCTTCATCCATACCTCTGTGTTCTCCTATGTTCAAGCCCAGAAGCCAGGCATAAGCTTGTCCTTGCTGTCCCAGTCCCTTTCAGCACTGATCTGTCCGTGGTGCTGTAGTCCTTCAACCTGCTAAGAAGGCCATTTTCACCCCTCAGGCTCTAGGCTGCAACTGCCCCCTTTTCTCACTGTAGCTCCTTTCACACCAGCCTGCAACCCTCTGATTGGCTATCCCCATGCAGCCTACCCCATTGCCCACATCCCATGCAGACTCTCTCTGCAGCTTGGAGGACTCCTCTACTACTCTTTTCCTGAGATGGGTGTAGCAGGGCCTTAAGGCCTCCAGCAGGAGACCTCTGGGGCCAGTCTCCTCATCACAGTGTCCTTTGATTTCACAAGATTACATTATCATAAGATTTCACAAGAGTACATTAGTCATGTCTTCTAGACAAGTTACATACAATCCCATAATAACACATGAGCTATGGGGACTTTTTAAATTTGGGTGCCTAGTGAGTTTAGGCACTTACCGAGTTATGTGGCAGATGAGCAGTGGTTTAGTGGATCATAAAAGTATCTAAGTCTGGGACTGAGCTGTGGGCTTTAGGGACCAGGATCCTTTTGTGGGTCTGGGATGCAGGCACCGAAAGATGCATAAAGGCACAAGTGGGATTTTCCAAAGCATCCAAGTAAGGTGGGAGCCTATCTGCCACTGAAGTCAGCTTACAGCTTTGAAGCTTTGGAAAAACAGAGCATTCTTCTACAATTGAGCTAAAAGAGTGACTCCATTAGCTGGTTTATGTTCTCATTCCTGTTGTTTTATATGCTGAAGTCAATGGGAGTTAGGCATCTAAATGCTTTGAAAATCCCATTAGGTACATAAATACTTCAACAAATATGGATCTTAGATACCAAGGGGAGAGGCATGATAGCTGTGTATAACTAAGATACATATTGTAACTATGGTTCAAGGTGATTAAACCCCTGAACGTGGTCTTTCAATGAAATGCTATAGCCAAAAGAGCTAACTTACTCTTGGACGTACAAAGAACTATGAAGTAAAGCAGGAAAGTAGTTTTAGCTCAGTATATGAAACCTTTGAAACAATGCCTGTGATCCCATGTGTTAGTCATCCAAATCCTGTTACATTTCAATGAGACTTGGGCATCTTACTCCCTTAATCTCTTTTGGAAAACACAAACCCAGTTACTTTGATATGAGTATGGAGCAATTTGATTGAAGCTGATGTCATGTCTCCCTACTCATCCTGACATAAATAACAGAGACTTCTGATGTGATTAGCAGAATAGATTATTGTGGCAATCTAGCAGACATCCATTCCATTCTGGAGCCTAAACCCAGAACAACTTTGTCCCATTAGCCAGGGACAGTGGTGTAGACCCATAGAGCTTGTGCGATGTTTCTAACATTTACAAACCAGCTGACGATCTTGGCTGGAAATGGAAGTTTTCCTTCTCCTAGGTCCACTGTCTGCAACAGCTGATGAGGCTGTACAGGGAGACTTTGGCAAACCAGTAAAGTGCTTAAAATCACTGTGGCTTATTGTTAAAGGTGGCCAAGTCAGCAAGCTGTAAATCGGCCATTCAGCAACCTCAGCTTGACCAAAGCAGGAGGGGAGGGGTTTTTGGCTGCCAGAAAAAGAACAGCTTGATTCCGCGTCCTTCCTAATAAGAATTGTGTTGAAGTTGCTGATACATTTTAAAAGAGCAGGATATGCCCCAGGAATGTCTATTGGGGTTAACCAATAATCAGAAGGAACCTCTTGCTTGATCATTGAATCTGCTTACTTCACAAGGTTTTGTTAAGGGACATGTCATTCTATTCCTAATGGATAAATAAGTGGAAAAAGCTTAAGATAGTTGGACACGTTTGGGGACTCTTTTTGGACTCTCCCTCTGGATACATCTTGCGGTCCCCATCAGCAGATGGAAGATTTGGCCACCGAAAGCCTGCCACTGTGTCACTCGAAAGCCACACTCAGCTTTGGTAAGTATCAAGGGTTGGGGGTGTTTTACTAATCTTGTTGAGGACGTATGTAAATTTTTGAGACTAAGTAAAGTTTAGCTTTAAGGGAAAGCACTGTTGTGTTATCCTGTTCGTGCCAGCCACCCATCGGTCAGACGGCCGTGTCTCCCCTGATTTATTTCCTAAGACCTCCTCACACAGAGTAAAAGTTACCAAGAGCTTTGGGTTGAAAGAACCCTGGGTAAAAGCTCACCTTCCTGAGACGGCACAGAAAAGTGATTTACCCAGGCTCACCCAGCAGCAGGACTAGAGCCCCCATGTTCTGAGCCCCAATCTTGTACCCTCTTCACTGTATCATACAGCCACCCCTAAAGCATCATTATTTTATTTTCTATATTAAATGGCTCTTAGCTGGTGCCCAAATATCCTGATCCAGAACCTGAGCTCCTGCAAGCTAACAGAGCACCAGTCTGAGATTTTCAAACTATCTTAAAAATCCCATTGAAAATATTTGGATCTTACTCCCATAAGCTGTTTTGGAAATTCTCTTCCAAATGACCTCTGAAGGATCAAACAGTCAGATTGTGCCAAAGTCAGAAATGTCTGCACAGTGCTTTAATCCCAAAACCAGTCTTCTTTCCAGACAGATATATGGTCTTATCTTTTTTAAATAAAGCATACTATAATACATGGGAGTAAAATGCGTGGGTAAATTTGAGAATCTACCTAGACACTTATTTGCATCTTTAGGCCATTTCATAATTTGGCCCTAAGGAATCTGACCACTTTCAAAATGATTGGGCTGAAGGAAGTGATGTCATGGATGTGCTTCAGATAGATCCCAGCACTTTTCAATAAAGTATGAAAACATATAACAATTAAAGGGAGTCAGGCACCTTTGAAACCCCAGCTAAACACCTATCTGCATATTTAGGAACTTTAAAATTCTGGCCCTGATTAATCCAACTATGTTTGAAAGTAGTTGGGCTGAGGAACCGAAGGGTACATTTATACTGCAGCATTAAACCTCCCAGGGCCTCAGAGACAGGGTTCCAGCTTGAGCCTGAAACTTTTGAGAGGAAATTTTATAGCCCTGCAGCCTGAGCCTCATGATCCTGAGACAGCTGACCTAGGCCAGCCATGAATCTTTTATCACAGTGTAGTTGTACCTTAAGTCACTCAGGTGTTTTTTGAAAGAGCCTGACACTTTTCAAATGCAG
This sequence comes from Chelonoidis abingdonii, assembly GCF_003597395.2. Classification (NCBI taxonomy): domain Eukaryota; kingdom Metazoa; phylum Chordata; order Testudines; family Testudinidae; genus Chelonoidis; species Chelonoidis abingdonii. Next base: position 34,977,967 of record NC_133782.1, read on the forward strand.
AAATCAATATCAATTTCTCAACACACATTTATCTTTTCACCTAACATTGAAATGACCTTTAGGATGAAGAGATGTTCCACCAGAAATCATTCATCTCAATTAATAATTTTATTTCAACATCCAGGAATCCATTTAGGATCTTACAAACCTTCTGATCACTGCAATATTGCATATGTAACAAACAAAATATCAGCCGTCCAGTACAATATTCACAAATAGAAAATTATATTGGAAGTCCTGACAAAAAGGTGAGGGAAGAATATTTACACAATCTGAAAGCCCCCGCAGGGATTCCAGGACAGAACTATGTAAAGTATAGACTTTTCCAAATACGCTCAGAGTAATAAAGTAGATGAAACATGTAACTGAAAATTTTTAATTCCACTGTGTGGAATGCAGAGCACATGAGAGTTATTATTTCAGTTGGATCATTAGGAAGTATCAGCTATAATCAACCATAAATGCTGCCCTCTCAAAACATAGTGTATCTTCACCTTCCCCAAGAAAACTCCCATTGGCATGAACTAGGGAAAACCTAGATGCTAATTCTGTTAAAGGTCTGCCAGATTGATTCATTCCCATATCAATCACTCTGTCGGAGTCCAAGTGAACATTAGACATTTACTGAAAACCTTTCTCAGGGCCTCCTTGACCTCTTTGTTTCTCAGGCTGTATATAAGGGGACTGGTCATTGGAGTCATTACTGTGTAGAAGAGAGATAACGCTTTGTTGAGCTCTCTAAGTTTGTCAGACACATAGACAATTATTAGAATCCCATAGCAAATTGTCGCCACAACGAGGTGTGAGAAGCAGGTGGAAAATGCCTTTCTCTAGCCACTGGTGGAAGGGGTTGCACGGATGGTAGAGATGATAGCAACATAAGATGCCAAGGTTAAAAGAAATGGGGGCAGGATATATATGTAAGGGAGTATAAAGGTCACCAGTTTTATCAACCTGGTGACACTGCAGGAGTTTAATCACTGGGGTGACTCACAAAGGAAATGGTCAATTTCATTGGAGCCACAGAAGCGTGATTGTGACATTAAACATGTTATTATGGTTGTTGCTAGAAATCCACTCGTCCAGGACACAGGGGCTAACTTGGGGAAAATTCTGACATTAATAAGAGCTGTGTAGTATAGTGGTTTGCATATTGCTAAATACTGGTCATAGTAAGTAAGTGCTAGGAGATAATATTCATCTCCTACAAGGAAACAAAAGAAAAAAAATGCATGATGCACCCACCAACAGAAATGGTTCTTTGCCCGCTCATGGGACTGTCCAGCATCCTAGGCAGGATGGTGGAGATGTAGCAGGTCTCCAAGCAGTACAAGATCCCCCAAAATAAAAATATGGGGGGAGGGGGAGAGTGAAGGTGCTGATAAGTCACAACTAGTGCAACAATGAGTAGGTTCCCAGCCATGGTTACTATGTAGATCACTAGAAACAGGAGAAAGAGAAGGGGCTGCAGTTCAGGAAGATTCCCAAATCCCAGATGGATGAATTCTGTGATATAGATTTTATTTTCCCCTTTTACTTTCTCCGCATTTCTGCCCCCAGCTTCTTTCATTCACAGATACACAGATCTAAAGGCCAGAGAGGAGTGTATGTTGCATGTCACAGGGCTTCCTCAAATTTATTCCTTGGTTGAACTAAAGCAGAAGGGACTACTGGCATCATCTAATCTGACTCCTGTATGGGAGGAAACATAACACTTCCCAACATACGCTGAATTTACCCCCAATATCTTGTGGTTAAATAAACCAACTGTGACAAAGTGGGACATATCTGCATTATTTCGTATCAGTAAAGTGCCTAGCTGTGTATTTTAAATAATGATGGGTTGCTTGCTATATGGGTGAGATCAAGAGGGGTTTTTAGAGGAACCAGACAGGAAAGGCAAAACACACACACTATGATCATGTCAGTCTCCAGCAGGGTTACACAGTTATTTACCAAGACTGAGAAAAAAGAGATTAAAAGAAACTGTCCAAGTAAAGAATTCCCTGTGAGACAGAGAGAGAGAGTCTTCAGGGTTTCAACTATCCCTCAGACTCAGAAATGGGATCTGGAAGAACCTGAGGTATGGATAGACTAGTTAAGTGCAGGTAAAACAAGAGATATTTAGGACTCTTTGTTGTTTTAACCCATTTTCCTCAATGCTGTGTTCCCTTGGGCAAATACATGCCACTATGGTTTGAGGAAGCTCTTCCTATGTCCTGCAAATACAGCACTGCATATATGTGGATATCTGCTTTATATCCACAGATATCTGCACCTGCAGATGTGCATGCAGATATCTGAGGACGAGTTCTGCGAATCACGGATGGAAGCAGATCCAAATTTTACATCTAAAGCCGTGCAAATCTGCAGACATCCGCTTTGTATCTGTGGGTCATTTTTGAGATGTGGAAACAAATTTTGTATCTATGGAGGACTTGACCAGCAAGCTCATTCTGTCACCTGCTGAGGGAGGGAAATCTATAGCAAGGCCAAACTCCCATTAGACCTGGTGGGGTAACACAGCTGGCACCGAAGGGGTGGTAATCTGGAGATTCATAGAATGGTTGGATCTCAGTATCCCACCCAAGAGAAGGGGAAGCATGGGTTTCTCACTTCCAAGTGCTGTAATGGGGAAACTGGAGGAAGTTCCAGGAAGGCGCAGCCTGCCCAGTGAAAGTGAATGCAAATCCTGCAGAAATGCAGACAGACGTGATTTTTTAAGACATCGAAGGCAGAGACTCCACCCCCTCCTTTTGTGCTTTATTTGAGTGGATATTTACCCCCATGAATAGTCATGTCATTTATGCCTTATTTCTAAATTGAATACGTCTGGCTTCAGCTTCCAGCCGCTCGTTCTTGTTTTGTCATTCTCTGATGGATTCTAGGCCTTTCTGTATCTGATATGTTATCCCCAGGAAGCTATGAATCCACTGTAGTCAAGTCACCTTTCTAAAGTCTTTCTTATACATTTAATAGTTTGAGCTCCTTTGCTCTCAGTGGAAGACATTTTCTCCAGCACCTCCCTGCACCACCCCTCCCCCACATTTTTGTGGCACTTTTCTACACCCTCTCCAATTGCTCAACATCCTTTTCTAAACGCGCACAGAGACCAGGACTGAATGTAATTCTGTCTTAACAATCCCTAATAGAGGTCAGATCACCTCCATGCTCCTGTTCATCTCTCCTCTATTTATACATTGTAGGATCACATTTGGAAATTCTGCATTTCCAAATTCAATTTTGAAATGCAGAATTAATTAGCAGTTTCGCCACACATATTTATTATTTTTTTCACTGGACATTAAAGTGTTCTTTAGGGTAAAGTGATGTCTCACCAGAAATTATTCATGTCAATTAATTGTTCTATTTCAATATCCAGGAATGCATTTAGGATCTTACACACCACAAAACATTTCATGACAACATATATAACAAACAAAAATTATGAAGACCAGTTCAATCTACCCAAATCTAAAATTGTATAGGACACCTGATACCAAAGTGACTGACTAAATACTTTAATAATCCAAATCCACCTGTAGGTATTCATGAACAGTGCAATGTAAAACCTAGACTTTTCCCAACTCACAGGAAAGATGTAAACAAAACATGAAAGTAATACCTTTGAATTCCACTTGAATGCAGAGAATAGGAGAGTTAAGATTCCAGCTAGGGGAGAAGCAAGCATCAACTCTTACAAAATGGGAATGCAGGCATCCCCCAAATTAGCATGTCCTCGTGTGCCCCAAGAAAGCTCCCATTGTCATGAGCTAGAGGCAGCCTAAATGCTATCTCCCTTTCTAGCTCTTCCAAATTCATTCATTGCCATATCAATCACTACTTCTCAATTTCTATAAGCTCCATACATTTGCTGATGACTTTTCTCAGGGCCATCTTGACCTCTTTGTTTCTCAGGCTGTAGATGAGGGGATTGACCAGGGGAGTTAGGACTGTGTAGAAGAGAGAGAATACTTTGTTGAGGTCTCTAAGTGTGTCAGTGTCTGGAAACATATAGACAATGATTAGAGTCCCATAGTAGATTGTCACCACAATGAGGTGAGAAGAGCAAGTGGAAAATGCCTTTCTCCTCCCGGTGGTGGATGGGATTCTCAGCATGGTGGAGATGATACAAATGTAGGATGCCAAGGTTAATAGAAACAGGGGCAGGGTGTATATGGAAGACAATATAAATGTCACAAGTGTGATCAGGATGGTGTCACTGCAGGAGAGTTTAATCATTGGGGTAAAATCACAAAGGAAATGGTTAATTTCATTGGGGCCACAGAAATGTAACTGTGACATTAAACATGTAACTATGGTAATTATCATAAATCCACTCATCCAGGACACAGCTGCTAATTGCAGGCAGATTTTGCTATTCATAAGACCTGTGTAGTGTAGTGGTTTACATATTGCTAAGTACCGGTCATAGGACATAAGTGCCAAGAGATAACATTCAACTCCCAAAAAAAGACCAAGGAAATGAAATTGAGTGATACAGCCAGTAACAGAAATGTTTCTGTCCCCAGTCAGGAGACTGGTCAGCACCCTGGGCAGGATGGTTGAGGTGAAGCTGGTCTCCAAGCAGGACAAGTTCCCCAGAAAGAAGTACATGGGGGTGTGAAGGTGCTGATCAGTTACAACCAGTGTGATGATGATGATGTTCCCGGCCATGGTCACAATGTAGATCAGTAGAAACAGCAGGAACAGAAGGGGTTGCAGTTCAACATGATTCCCAAATCCCAGGAGGATGAATTGTATGATATATGTTTCATTTTTCCCTTCTTCTTTCTCCATGACATCCATGTAGATTGCATCTTCCTCTGTTTTCCGTGAGATTATCTAGTGACAGATAAAAAGTTGTTAGTATTGAAGAAGTTTGCTGTGCAATCAAACAGAGTAAATTCCCAGCCATTTGATACTAGAAAAGTTCAATGTGTGTAAGAAGAGCATGATTTCACAGAGGTTGGGGTAGCGGACAATGGTTCAAGTACGGAAAGCATACCCATGGAGCATGAGAGCAAATCCTCCAGAATAGCTGCCAGTCTTAATTTTGAAGACATCAGGAGGTTGATAATCCACAACTTCCCTCAGCACTTTGTTCCAATGGTTAGCCACCTTCTCCATTCATAATGTGTTCCTTATTCCTCAAAAAAAATATTCTGGTTCTTGTTTTGATTTTTTTCTGCTGAATTAAAAAGCCCTTCAGCCCTTGTATTTTCTTTCCATGAAGGTGATCATCATTTGTAAGCAAGTCACCTATCAATCTTCTTTCTCATAAGTAATGCCATTTCAGTTCCTTCACTCTCATTGTAAGGCATTTTCTCCGCCCCTGCCCCTATATTACTATGACTTTTTCTTGTACCCTCTCCAGTTTCTCAATGTACTTTTTAACATGTGGTCACAGAAAAAGACTGGATACTGTTCAGACTCAAAAGTCTAGTATGGGTTACATCACCTTCCTAATTCTACTCACCACTTCTCAGTTTATACAGCACAGGATCCCATTAACCCTTTCTGTCCCAGCAGCACACATGGAGCTCATGTTGAGTTCCTTGCCCACTCTGACCCGTAAACTTGATGTGATGATGGTGAGGGTCACATTCACGAGCTTCCCCAGAGAGGGACGTGAATGCGATGGTATCATGCTAGTGCCTGAAACTACATAGTGACACTGACCAAGAGCACAGATGGGAAGAAGAACTCCCTGAGCAGACTCCACCGATTCCTCTCACTCTTATCCCCTAAGTGACTCTCCAACAGACCCTGGCACACATTCCACCCCCAGCTGCATCTTGTAATGCAGCTCATGTGTGTGAGTACTTTGGCAGGGAACTGTAGGCAAATTCTGTTCTGCGTTACTCACACCCATTCTCTGTAGTGTCTGGGTTCAGCAATATTAGACATATCAAGGGGAGAATAAGGAATAATACAAAGCGATAAATGCACAAGCATATTGCTTATCAGAGAGACGTTTCAAGCTGCTCTTCTTTCCTATGGTGCAGCCTTTTCTCCCTAAAATCCTCAGGATTTTACCCAGGAATTATCAGATTTACCTTTAATCCCGAGCATGAAATGGAACATCTCCATCAGTGGTGATTGGGTCTGGGCGTGGATTTCACCATTGCTCGGTGCCCTTCGGTGTCTCATGCACTCTCACTGTCTCTGCAAAGACACCGTCATTTTGCTGCAGCTGCTCTTGCTTTCCTGCTGTATACACTCTGTGGTGTTTATTACACAGAACCTTAGTGCTGGCTGCTCTGGATTCTTACATGGTTTATAGGAGACAACAGCCTCATCCTGGTTCTGTCTGCTGTTTGGATCTCCCTTGAGGCTGCTTAAACTTGCCATCATGGAATAATTGAATCTGTGTTGCTTGTTAAAACAGTGTAAACATCAAGTCAAGTGCAATCCCCACTGAACCCCCCAGGATATCTCCTTTTTTTGTCTTGCCCTATGTGTGTATGTGCTAAGAGACGCCTTGAATACTGGGTCCAGTTCTGTCTGGCCTATCTCATAAAGGATAAAAAGGAAATCAAGAAGGTTCAGAGAAGGGCCACGGAGACGATCAAGGATGTGGATTGGCTTCCATCGAAAGGAAAACTAAAGATTGAGGTTGTTCATCTTATTAAGGGGGGATGTGATAGAGGCCTATAAAATCATGAGTGGTGTAGGAAAAGTGAATGGAGAAGTGTTATTTTCCCTGTTACCTGATAAAAAAACCAAGGGTCGCCTGATTAAATTAATAGATGTCTAGCTTAATACAAATCAAAAGAAATACTTTTCCTCCCAGAATACCTCTGGAATTCATTGTCATGGGATATTGTGATGGTCAGAGATGTAAGTGAGTTCAGAAAAGAACTTGATAAGGTCCTGGAGTACAGGTCCATAAAAGGCTATTGGCCAAGATGGTCAGGCATGTAACCTTATGAAGAAGCAACCCTAAACCTCTGATGCCAGAAGCTGTTAGGGGAGGACAGTGGTGGATCATTGTAACTGCCCTGTTTTGTGCGCTACCCCTGTTACTCCGATATGGGCCAGTCTTAGAGACAGGATACTGGGTAAGATGGACCATGGTCTACCCTATATTGGAAGCTCTTTTGTTCTAAGAATCTAAAGCTCAGAAATGCAGAAGGGACTTAGGCTACAAATCCCAATTTTAGGCACCCAAGTTTCACATTTAAGCACCAAGTGATATAAAAAACTCCTCTTTGGCTTCTGCCCGACCCATTAGGCACCTAAATCCCTCTGTGCCTAAGTCTCCACTTTAAAAGTTCTTTAGGAACCTACATTTCAGCCTCTGTACACGGGCACTGCTGACTCTAGTTGTCCTGACACCTATTCCATGCCTAAATTTTAACACAATTCTCAAACTAGGAGAAGATACCTTGCCTTTGGGTCTAATCCAGTAGGCGTTCTCAGAGCATGACTACCTACACACAAACGGATGAGGAAGCAGCTGACCTTTCTTTTAATAACTTTTAGGCAAGCGGTGATGGTACTCACCCATCTGTGGGAAATTCTAATTCAATTCCCCTCTCTGACTGATGAGGATGGGCTCCCCATGTATCAGCGGATTATCTGGACTAGACTATACTCCGTCTATCCAGGTCTCCTACTGAAGTTCTTTCACTTTAATTAAGTATTAAATGGTCCAGAAAAAGAAGTGAGAACCACTCTAGGTCTTCTGCTTGGGTGCTCTCCTCAGAAGTGGCAGAACTCTGTTCAGATCCTTTTGCCTAGCTTTGCATACGCAGAAAATGAACCTGGATCTATTACGTTACAGAGGAGTACCCTAAACATGGGGCTTCTTGTGCTCAAACCCTTCCCCAGCCATTTTGTGTGGAGTTAAGCTGATGCCCAACTCATTCTCATAAGTAGAGAGAGGTGCCTCCCTGCAGCACCTCTGGTGAAGACCCTCTATGCCAACAGCAGAGAGCTCTCACATCAGCATAAAAAAAACACCTCTGTGACCAGCAGAAGCTATGGAATATTCACACCCCGAGCAACATAAGTTGTGCCGACACAGCCATAGCCATAGGCACTGAATTTTCTGAAAGAATCTTAGGTCATTTGGCCAGCTCCTTGACAAGCATGCTGGCTTTTGTGAATTCTATTCTCTCCCCATAGGTTGCCTAGGGAACCTGGGTGGCTAATTCAGGTTTTTTATGGATCCAGTTGTTGTTCCAGGTATTTTGTAGGCATCGTGGAGCTCTGTGCCACAACCCTTTTCTAGGCCCCTCACATAGAAATACACATCATCACTTACATACTTGTTCTGACCAATACAGTTACAGTCCAGAATTTTCAAAGCACTTCTCACAGACATGTTAAGATTGGGAAACTGGGATAATGGAAGGGGAAGTGATTTGCCCAACACCACACAAGAGATCAGTTTAAGAGGCAGGAATTGAACCCAGGACTCCTGACCTCAGGAAATGTGCCATATTCTTTGACAATACAGTGTATCTATAAGGTGCCACAGGATTCTCTGCTGCTTTTACAGATCCAGACTAACAAGGCTACCCCTCTGATACTTGTATTATTTTTGGTTATTAGGTGATATGAATAGCAGCAACAGACCAACAGACAGACATTTTAGTCTTGAACAATGCAAAATACCAATATGAGAATCTGAGAAGTGAGGCCAAAGCATAAGAATCCTGATTTGCATCTATAGTGAGGCCCCTTTATACCATAAACAGAATCTTCTCCTATTTTAATGCCCCTTAACGCCCCCAGAATGGTTTCAAGTGTCCTGAGTGTAAATGAGAAACCAGCCCAACAGTGTAGTTGACTACTCACTACATACATACTGATAGTTATGTGCATTTTGACAGGTATCTTCTAAATATTTTTGATGATAGTGGACAGGCCCCTCTACAAAGCATTTTGATGCAGAAACAAGCTCTTTTCCATGCAATTATATATTCTGAGTAAGTTTATATGATGTATGTTGTGAGCTAAAACAAAACTGCTTAAACAGCTCCATTAATGATTGTAGCGAACAAATGCTAGAGCTTGGTGGTGGGGGGAATCCCCCTCCCCCCGAGAAAATTAAAAATGTTTTGATTTTCAGATTTCTTGAGAAAAAGTCAAAACCAGATAGTTTCCATGAAAATTTTCATTTAGTCAAAAATAAGCTTTCCGTCACAAAACAGATTTAGTGAATTTTTTTTGACCAGCTCTATTCATTAATCCTTTCTGTATCATTATAACTGAAGCAGCTCAGCGTGCTTCTTTGACATTCTACAACAGAGCACCAGCTTTCAGAAAGCTACAAAAACTAACTCACACTCGGTGAAGAAGGGGAAACTAAGGCAGGATGGCACCCAGAGCCTAGAAGAGCTAATCCAACCTGTCACAGACGTACCTGCAACAAGCCAACGCCATCCGTTCTGAGTCATATGTCTAGATTGATTTTGCCCAGATCAGCGTTGGGTTTGCCTTACCCAGCTTCAGATGGCAATTCTTTGCCTTGGGGTTATGTTGCATTTCAGGCAGCCAATACTACAGCTCCACACAGTCCCATTCCCCAAAACATCAGGAGCTACACCCCTAACATAGAACATGGGGACAGATATACACCCCAAAATAACTTCACGAGACAGGTTCTCTAGATACCCAGTATGCTATTCACACTGTATAGGACTGCACTCTGAGAGTTATCCCTTTGAAATAAATGGAAGAACAGGTGTAGTAAGGCATTTCTGAACATTAGTAGAGTATTAACATCTGACCCTCATCTAATATGTCAGTATGTAGGACAGATTAGATAGATAGATAGATAGATAGATAATACTGAACTGATATGTCTTAATATTTACTCTGTGCTTTTAAGATCCGTGGAGAAAAAGGTGCTTAATGAGTTAAATCACCAGCCCTCTGGACCATGATGTAATGTGAGCCCTGAGCTTACACTGGTAAATTTACAGGCACAAACTAAATTGATCATTCCAGGTTTAAATTGATACAATGCTCACCCAGGGGGCTAACTAAATCAGTTTAAAAATGCAGCTTTAATTAAACTGTTTTTAAAAACAGTTGTAGTTAAACTGCTGTAACTTCTGTATGGATGTGGCCACGCAGAATTAACTAACTCTTCTTTTTCTTTCCTTCTTTCCTTCTACCAAGAATAGGACAAGAAATAATCAGCTAAATTTGGCACAAGGGAGATTTAGGTTAGGTACATTTCTCCCTATTATAACGCCACCCGATATAACACGAATTCGGATATAACGCGGTAAAGCAGTGTGCTGGGGTGGGCAGGGCTGTGCACTCTGGGGGTTCAAATCAAGTTTGATATAACATGGTTTCACCTGTAACACGGTAAGATTTTGGGGCTCCCGAGGACAGTGTTATATCGAGGTAGAGGTGTATTAGGAAAAATCTTTCTAATTCTTAGGATAGTTAAACTCTGGAACTGGTTACCTAGGGAGGGTGTGGATTCCCCATCACTGGAAGTTTTTAGAACAGGTTGCACATACACCTGTCAGGGATGGTCTCGGTTTACTATTTCCTGCCTCAGCTTTTGAATTTGCTCCCCACACTTACCAAAAACAACCCAGATCAGATAACCTTCAGGGCATGGTACAAATACATAGCAGTGAGGGGTTCAATCTTATCCTTTGGAGGCAGGAAGGCACACAATCTCTGACCTTCTAATTCCTTCTGCTTTTCACAATTTAAATTGTTTCTGATACATTTAATTTAGGGCTGTCGATTACTCACAGTTACTCCACATGATTAACTCAAAAAAATAAATGTGATTAAAAAAACTAGTCATAATTAATCACACTTTAATCACTCTTTTAATAATAGAATACCAATTGAAACTTGTTAAATATTTTAGATGTTTTTCTGCATTTTCAAATATAATGATTTCAGTTACCACAGAGAACACACAGGGTCCTCTGCTCGCTTTATATTGTTAAAATGTAAAATGATAAACAAAAGAAAAAGTATTTTTCTATTCATATCTACTGTAGTGCAATCTCTTTATCGAGAAAGTGCAACTTTTGGTTACATAACTTCACTCAAAGGCAAAAAAATGTAAAACTTTAGATCCTACAAGTCTACTCAGTCCTACTTCTTGTTCAGCCAATCACTAAGACAAACAAGATTGTTTACATTTATGGCAGATAATGTAGCCCACTTCTTATTTACAGTGTCACCAGAAATTGAGGACAGGCATTCTCAAGGAACTTTTGTAGCTGTCATTGCACGGTATTTACATGCCAAATATGCTAAACATTCATATATCTCCTCATGCTTCAACCACCACTCCAGAGGACATGCCTCCATGCTGATGACACTTGTTAAAAAAATAATATGTTAATTAAATTTGTGACTGAATTCCTTGGGGGAGAATTATATGTCTCCAGCTCTATTTTATCCTCAGTCTACCATATATTTCATGTTATAGTAGTCTTGGATGATGACTCAGCACATGTTGTTTGTTTTAAGAACACTTTCACTGCAGATTTGATAAAACACAAGTATGGTACCAACGTGAGATTTCTAAAGATAGCTACAACACTGCACCCAAGGTTCAAGAATCTGAAGTGCCTTCCAAAATCTGAGAGGGACATAGTGTGGAGCATGCTTTTTTGAAGTCTTAAAAGAGTAACACTCTGATGCAGAAATTACAGAACCCGAACCACCAAAAAAAGAAAATCAACATTCTACTGTTGGCATCTGACTCAGATGATGAAAACGAACATGCATTGGTGTCAGCACTGTTTGGATTTTTATCAAGCAGAATCAGCATGTGTACATGTCCTTTGGAATGGTGGTTGAAGAATGAAGGCACATATGAATTTTTAGTGCATTCAGCATGTAAATATCTTGCAACACCACATTCAATAGTGCCATGGGAATGCCTGTTCTCACTTTCAGGTGATATTATGAACAAGAAGGCGGGAGCATTATCTCCTGCAAATATAAATAAACTTCTTTGTCTGACTGATTGGCTGAACAAGAAATAGGACTCAGAGGACTTGTAGACTCTGAAGTTTTACACTGTTTTATTTTTCAGTGCAGGTTTTTTTTGTACATAATTCTACATTTATAAGTTCAACTTTCATGACAAAGACATTGCACTAGTGTGCTTGTATTAGGTGAATTGAAAAATACTATTTCTTATGGTTTTTTACAGTGCAAATATTTGTAATAAAAATAATTATAAAGTGAGCACTGTATACTTTGTATTCTGTGTTGTAATTGAAATCAGTATGTTTGGAAATGTAGAAATCATACAAAAATATTTAAATAAATGATATTCTATTATTATTTAACTGTGCAATTAATTGCATGATTAATAGCGATTAATTTTTTTAATTGTGTGATTAATTTGTTTAATTTCTTGACAGCCCTAATTTAATTCAAATGAATCGTCTTTTTGCAGTAATATTACTATAACCTAGCCCAGAAATGACCAGATAATCACAGATTTCTCTTAAATGCTCATCCCTTAGTCCTCCTAGCTCCACAGGAAGATTCTCTAACCCCCCACCAGGTTTTTAAAGATATTTAGGCACTTAACTCCCCCACAAATCAGGAGGAATTAAGTGCCTAACTACCTGTTTATTTCTCATTCCCCAGGGGGGCCTGGTGAAAAGGGAGAATGCAATGCCCACTGCATTACACTGATTTAACAGGCACATATAACTAATTCCCCAAATCACCACCACTTAAAAGTGATCATTAAAATTAGCTGTCTCAAGGCAGGCTGTATTAGGAGGCACTATGCCTTGGTGTAATGCATGCAGTCAAGCAGAGCAGCAGAAACCAGGTGCAGATGGAGGCAGACTTTGTGAAGGGACTGAGGAAAGCAGAAAGACAGTGAAAACCAGCTGTATCTTCCCAAGCCCAGTCTGCTTCTAAGGAGCAGTTGCCACTTCACGGTCAGGATTAAAAGTAAATGCTGCAATCCTTCGGGGAAATCCTGATGCTCTGACTCCTTTGCTCAGTGTTTTCTCCAGTAAAACTCCCACTGAGCAGGATGAATGGGAGATTTGCCTGAATCTGGACTTCAGGATCTGTGTTTTTTTTTGTTTTTTTTGTTTTTTTTACTGCTGGGATTATTAGCTAAATAGAGATGTTTCATTTTTGATATCCCCTACAGTGGGAGATGGGGGCTTTCAGTACATTTTAAGAGACATTTATGGTGCGTGGAAAATCCATGCATATCTGGAAACACTAGCCTCATCTGTCACTATAGCATGCACATTAACATCACAGTTTCTGCTCTGTCTCACTTCCGATTCTCCCCTTGATATGTCTCAGAGCACTTCCTGATATTGCTGTGCTGCAAGGCTGTAGAGAGGGACTGGGAACAGTGAGTTATGGCTAGTCCATAGCAGCAGAGACACTGCAGAGACTTGGTTTGCAGTTCCAGTCCCCTATCAGATAGGGTGCAACTAGGGACAGAAGGATACTCAGGGTTTCCCTAGTAAGTCTACGGGGAGCTGAGAGGGGCCAGGAAGGAATTTCCCCCTGGTTCAGACTGGCAGAGACCCTAGGGGGGTTTCACCTTCTCTGAAGCATGGGGCACTTGCAGGTTTGAACTAGAGCAAAGGGTGGATTCTCTGTAACTTGAACTCTTTAAAGCATGATTTGAGGATGTCAGTAACTCAGCCAGAGGTTATGGGTCTGTTACTGGAGGGGGTGGGTAAGGTTGTGTGGCCTACAGTGTGCAGGAGGTCAGAGAACATTATCATATGGACCCTTCTGACCCTGAAGTCTATGAGTGAGCCGTGCGTGTGTCTGATGGGGATATTTCCTTTGTGCAGGGCTCCTGTCAGATTCAGGTTTGCCCTCTTTCCTGTGACACTGGTCATCCTGGGGGTAGATTGCAAACCATTTGCTCCCTAACCAGTGGGAAGGCAGGGGTGGCTCCAGATCCCAGCACGCCAAACGTGTGCTTGGGGCAGCATGCCACGGGGGGCGTTCTGCCAGTCGCCGGGAGGGCGCAGACAGGCAGCCTTCGGCGGCATGCCTGCGGGGGGTCCACTGATTCCGCGGCTCTGGTAGACCTCTTCGGTGGACCTCCCATGCCTGCGGGAGGTCCACTGAAGCCGCGGGACCAGCAGAACCTCCTCAGGCATGCCCATGGGAGGACCACCGGAACCGCAGGACCGGTGACCGGCGCAGCGCCCCCCACAGTATGCTGCAGTGCTTGGGGGGGCAAAATGTCTAGAGCTGCCCCTGGGGACAGGACCTCAATGACTCTGGTTATCAGTGCTGTAGGGCAGTGTCTCTCCTCTTCCCTTCACCCCTGCAAGAGCATGAGAGGGGAGCAGAGAGGTAGCAGGGATGCACTGAGCTTTCCCTGAGCTAGGGAGAATGTAAGAAACAGACCCTCCCCCACTGCATGGATGTGGCAGAGCAAAGCACCATGGACCTGGAGCCCCCTCCTGCCCCATCCCTCTCCGCCAGCTCCTACTGCTTCCCCAGGCCCTGAAAGGAATGACCAAGCGACAGGAGCCTAGCTGGTGGTTTGCTGGGATGTTTCCTTCTTCACCTCATAGACACTTGTGCAGGGCCTTGGAGAATAAGGAGCCTGGTGGAAGAATGGGGCAGAAGAACGGCCAGGGTCCAGGGAGCACTGGGCAGATACAAGCAACAGTGCACTACCCCCGTGGATGGGCAGGGGCATAGAACAAGGAGTGGCTGCTAGGAGAACTTGGGTGGCAAACTGCATATATCAGAGCTGCTTGAAACAGGGGACATTGCCCTTTTTAGGGGTGAGGTGAAAACACCTGCACGTTTCAAAGTCCCTTTGGAGCCCCCATTTTCATTGAGGAAGCTACCAAGCCCTGTTGAAAATCTGACCTTAGTTTTGATTGCTGGGCCCTTGGAAATCTAGCCAGACTTCCTTTGAAAATATATGGGTTGGAAGTGCTTTTAAAAATGTATTAACTTCTTCTGAATGAAGTAGCCCATGGGAATTCACTGTCTGTGTCAACAAATTGGCTAAAAATAACCCTAGTGGCACAGGCAGAGGTTTGGGCTAATCACATGAGTATGTATTCATGGGGTGAGGCGGGATTGTGCCTGAGAGCTAGCCTCAGCAGCAGGTGTGCTGGAACAATTTGTGTAGTGAGGGTGCTGAAAGCCATTGAACCAAGCTGTAAACTCTGTATATAATGGAAACTCCTTCAAGCCGGGGCGGGAGAGAGGCTGCAGCACCCCCCCGCACCCCTAGTTCCAGCACTTCTGCTGAGCAGACACCAGTCAGCATTAGCTGGAGCAGAAATAGCAGAGGTAGGTCTATGCGAGCTGTCACACCGCTGATGCAAAGAAATTAGTCGCAC
This sequence comes from Chelonoidis abingdonii, assembly GCF_003597395.2. Lineage (NCBI taxonomy): Eukaryota > Metazoa > Chordata > Testudines > Testudinidae > Chelonoidis > Chelonoidis abingdonii. Next base: position 34,993,287 of record NC_133782.1, read on the forward strand.
TCAAATAAGGGGTTGTCCATCCATGTGGATAAAAAGGATGCCCATGGTTACACTAGCTAAGATTGAAAATTTACAAAGCTCTCATACTTCAGGAGATAGGCCAACAAGTAACAGGCTTGAGGTTAGAGAGAAATTTTTCATATATGTATGTTACAGCACAGTTGTCCATTTGGTGATCTTACATACTGATTTCTAGCATCTGCTCATTGCTACTTTAAGACATAGGGTACAAGACTGGATGTAAGAGTGGGCTGGTTGGCTGTGAAAATTGCTATATTTCTTGTTTCTTAAAAAGTTTGCGATGTATTAATTGCTTGACTCTGTAACAGAATATAAATCCTCATTTCAGTGTGCTTTTTGGATTTTTAAAGCTAATTGGTTGAATATTTATTCTGCTTTATTCGTGCTTTACGTTCTAATTATTTTTCAAAATTTCTTCTTAAAGTAGCTACATTGCATGGAGAAAAGAAAATGTGGAAATCAAACATCGATCACAGAATTCAATCTCCTGGATTTCAGGAATCTTCATGGACTGCAGATTCTTGTCTTCCTGCTGTTCCTAGTGATCTACATTGTTACTATGGCTGGGAACATCCTCATTGTTGCGCTAGTTGTGGCTGATCAGCACCTACACACCACCATGTACTTTTTCCTGGGGAACTTGTCCTGCTTGGAGACCTGTTACACCTTCACCATTCTGCCTAGGATGCTAGCCAGTCTCCTAACTGGGGACAGGACCATCTCATTTAATGGTTGTATCATACAGCTTTATTCTTTTAGTTTCCTAGTGGTGACTGAATGTTTTCTCCTGGCAGCGATGTCTTATGATCGGTATTTAGCGATATGCAAACCCTTGCACTATTCAGCCCTTATGAATGGCAGGTTCTGTCTCCAGCTAGCAGCTGGGTCTTGGGTAAGTGTCTTTCTGGCTATTACCATAATTATATTTTTGATGTTGCAGTTAACATTCTGTGGCCCCAATGAAATAGACCATTTCTTTTGTGATTTCATTCCACTTCTTAAACTGTCCTGCAGTGACACACAACTGATTTCAATGGTAAGTTTATTCCTTTCCTTCTTTGATACATTTCCCCCTTTTCTACTAACGGTGGCATCCTACATATATATCATCGCCAGCATCCTGAGAATCCCTTCCACCACTGGGAGGCAAAAGGCCTTTTCCACCTGCTCATCCCACCTCATTGTGGTGACCATTTTCTATGGAACCTTAGTCATTGTCTACATGCTACCAAAAAACAACACACTGAGAGACCTAAATAAAGTATTCTCTGTCTTCTACACTGTCCTGACTCCTCTGCTCAACCCCCTCATTTACAGCCTGAGAAATAAGCATGTAAATATGGCCCTGAGAAAAGCTCTTGGTAAGTTCACTGGATCCAGTTCACAGAAGGCGTAAACTGTAGTCAATGCAACTGTGCTGATTTACACCAGCTGGTTATCGGTCCATGGTGATCACCAGAATTTGGATGGTTATAATAAGAAGAGGATTAATCAATCTGTTTTAAATGCTCTGCTGGGAGCTGTATGTTGATGGTTCCATACTTAACCAACATGATGCATCATAGGAGACTGTGAGGATGTAGTGAGTTCTTAGGCAGCTCCTTCAACTTTAATGCCTGTGTCTGGCTTGAAGGGCCTTGGGAGTGTCTGGGGTGCAGACTTCTTGGAATGCAACTAACGTCCCACTCTCTTCCCCAAAGTGGAGAATCCAAATAGATCTAGACTGTTCTCAGTGATAGCAGATGACAAAACAAAGAGTAATGGTCTCAAGTTGCAGTGGGGGAGGTTTAGGATGGATTTTAGGAATAAACTTTTTCACTAGGAGAGTGCTGAAGCACTGGAATGGGTTACCTAGGGAGGTGGTAGACTCTCTTTCCTTAGAGGTTTTTACATCAGGCTTGATGATGCCCTCACTGGGATGATTTAGTTGGGGATTGGTCCTGCTTTGAGCTGGGGGTTGGACTAAATGACCTCCTGAGGTCTCTTCCAACTCTGATATTCTATGATTCTATGATTCTAAATCTGACCAAATTGCATAGAACAAGATCTATGCCATGGCTGAGGATGCTGAATATATATATAACTAGGTGAAAAGGTAATTGACCTGATGGATGTCCATAGTGTCTGTGTATGTAGCATTTTACAATTCTGTCAAATTTCCATAAAATTTTAAAAAAAGGATCTAATTTGTTGTCTCTTTCTTTTAATGTACCCGTGACAGTCTGTGAATTTATATGTATTCATTTTCAGGTAGGTGAGGAAATACCTCTTTATTGGGCCAACTTATGTTGGTGGAAGGAACACGTTTTTAAGCTACACAGAGCTTTTCTTTAGGTTGTTCTGTCAAGTCATTTTCAGATATCAGTTCTGGAAAAAAGTCACCAAGCAAGACAAAAACGCACAGCCCAAACATAGTATCTTCCTTCTCATCTATATTATCAGATTCCAGGATTGTCACTCAGAAGCCTAGAATGTCTGTTGAGTCAGTGTGAACAGATGGAAACAGCCACAAGATTGGTAGAGAGCTCTTTTAGTTTGGAATATCACCATGTTTAGCCCTCACTGGTATTCATGGTCTGATCTCATCCCATTTTTAAGTTCTTTGAGATTTTCAGCTTTTTTTATACATAGAACTTCATGAGAATTTAGGATTTCAACTACTAGTCTGCAAATTATCCATCCATTCAAACTATTGTCTACTTCCACAAGCTTTTAGCCGGTGTATACTTTTCTAAGTGGAAAGCTTTTGCTTAATTATCAAGAAGTGCCAACCTAGCTGTAAGTAAAAAATAGGATCAAATGTCTCCTAATACCTATGATTTGCGCATCCAGATGTCATGGGCTTGATACAGGAATGACTTGGTGGAATTCTCTGGCTTGTGCTATGCAGGGGATTGGGTCATGCTGATCTTTGATTCCCCTAAAATCAGTGGATGAAACCCTGATCTCATTGAAGTCAGTGCCATTGGCTTTAACGGGGCCAAGTTTTTGCCCTGTGAATCTACCACCCACTGGCAGGAACATGCCCTATTGAACAAGATACAGGAGTGGCAGGAGAATCCAAGCCAGGTGCAACTATGCTACGCTGGCTTCACAATGGTGTTTTCTGTGCAAATATTTTTGATTCAGTGCTTCCCAGTGAGGGACGGTCTGCAATACTCCAGTCAGGAAGATGACTCAAGATGATTCCCTCATTGGCTTCCCCTTAAGAGTGGATAAGGGAAAATACTCGAACTATGGGCTCTGTTGACTTTGGTTTGGTTCCAGACAGTCTACAGAGCAGGTTTGATTAGGAGGGACCAAAGCCTAACAAGACTTGAAGAAGCATCCAGGGTTTGAAAGGACTGTTTTTTGGAAAGGGGCACTGAAGGGGAACAGCAGAGTTGTCTAAAGCAGCTAGGCTTGCAATTACAGCATGGCACGACTTCAAGTAAAAAAGACATGCATACAGGTTGCTTTCTGTTTTCAAATCCTTTCTAATCTAATACTTTGTTCCAACTGCTAAACAAATATACTCTATTTTAAGGAAGCTGCTAGTCACAAGTTCCGAGAGGGAGGTAACTCAAGTGCCAAGGGTATGTCTACACTACTGCCGGGTGTGTGCTTCACTACTTGGACTTTAGTTAGCTCAATAAAAATAGAAGTGAGGATGCCATCACAATGGTTTCAGAGCAGGCTGCACAATGGAATACATATCTGGGGGTGGGGGAACGGGGGGACTTGTGCAGCCTATGATATCCTGTCCTTGCTTGTACTATTAGTGCATGAGCTGGAATACAGCTAGTGCTGATATGGCTACATGAGCTGCCAGTCACATCCCTGGCTGATGGATCTTCAGAGAGTGAGAACAGTGAGAGTCTACCCTGAGGCAGGTCAGAGAGACCTGAGAGGCAGCCAGCCCCATAACTATGACAATGGGATTTTCCAAGTTACTCAATGGAGTTAGGAGCTGAAAGCCCATTGGGTACCAAAGAGAGTTGGATGACTAACTGCCTTAAGCTCAGTGAAAAATCCCAACATTTGCATGCAATGTAATTGGCACTATGTTTTCTAGTGCTGCAACTTTCTTCCTTTTTACTTGGTCTCCTGCCCTGCAGTGGGATGCACACAGGGGAAAACAGAAGGTGGATTCCTCAAGGCTTATGGTAAAGGCTCAGCTTACAATAGGATGGGTTCTTAGATGTCCCGGTGAGGTTTGGGGTCCCATTGTGCTGGTTCTTGAATACAAGTAAAATGAAAAGGCCCGTCTGAAAAGGGTAAGGTCTAAAGCTCCAATCTCAGCAGCTGATTCCATGTCAGGTGGTCCCTGCGGTTCCATGTACCCCACTAAGATCAATGGAGCACTGATGGGAAGAGTTTGCAGTGGGGGACTGTTGTAAACACTCAGAGAGAACAGAACTCCTGAGGAACAGTGTGTCACTCTCTCTCCTACCCATACATGCTCAGCTATCCCTCTTCCTATCCCCATTCCTCTTCACCTAACTAGCTCCATGTATACCTACCTAACTACTTGTTCCCCTTCTACTTGTTTATCTAGCCCAATGTATGCCTACCTACCTAACTGTTCCCCTATCAACTCGTCTAACTAGCCCCATGAATATCCACCTACCGTTCCCCTAGCTACTCATCTCTGTGGCCCCACACCTGCCTACCTGTTCCCCTAGCTACTCATCTATTTAGGCCCATACATACTTCTCTATCTACTTATCCCCATACAAGTGTTATGTCTGCTCTTACTTTTTCAGTGTGTTATCTACTAGGGTTGCTAGATTTTTTGGTGTTAGATAACTGAATTTCTGATAAATTGGATTCTTCTGCAGAAATCCTTTATTATTTGTTAATATCTTCATAATTATTGTTTATTATTAGCACCTCACAGGACCCAGACAGGATCGGGACCTTTTGTGTCAGGTGCTATTCAAACATAGAAAGAGACAAGCCCTGCCTTGAAGGTCTTTGGGGTATGTCTGCACTGCAGCTGGAAGCCAGCCTCCCAGCCTGTGGAGACAAACTTGTGCTACCAGGGCTTGAGCTAGCACGCTAACACTAGCAATGTGGTTGTTGCAGCAGTGGTGGGGTCTTGGGCTCCCCTCCCACATTTGGACCCACCCAAAGGAAAATTGGGATGTTGAGTAAAATAAAATAAAAGTGTCTGTTTTCCTCAAAGAAAAGATTTTTCTCAAAAAAAGAGAGAGAGAAAACATCTCTTGTATGCTGGGTTGAGCTGGGAGTAGAGATCAGTTTCTTGGCCACCATTTTGCTCTTCTCAGCCTGGAATAGATAAGTCATCTAAGGTCTGAACAGTAAGTGTGCCCTGTCATGCTAAAGGCTAGGGGAAAGAAACATCCTAGGATATGCACATAGCTTGGCATTGGAGCTTCTTCATCCAAAGGAAGATCTCTCTAAGGAGATGTTCATATCCTTAGATTGGTGTTTGGTTGCTCAGCCTAATATTCCTACACGATATGGGTGAGATTTTCAAAACCATGTGTGGAATTGATCTATCAATCTGTCTGACCATCTGTCTGCATTAGGTACCTATATAACTCTCATCATTGCAGTATCACAATGCTTTGATGCACAAAGACTTGATATAATGGAATTTCTCAGCTTGTCTCTCTGTTGGTCCACCTGTTTGCACACAATTCAGTAATGTTTGAAAACTGCATCTGATTCAATCCAAAACTTTAGGGAATGTTCTAGGCCTCAGTGGGCAGAATTGTAATGTTGTTGGATGGAAATTGGAAAGCACAAAAGAGGAAAATGGGGGATAGACAGAGTCCTGCCATCTGGTTAGCAGACTCATCCTTTTTAACTAGGGCTTGGTCTGCACTTAAAAAATAGGTCAACTTAGCTTCGTTACTCAGGATTGTGAAAAATTCTGAACCATGAGTGATGTAGCTAATTCAATCTAACCCACAGTGTATGCACAGCTAGACTGATGGAAGAAGTGTTCTGTTGACATAGCTACTGCCTCTCAGAGAGGCGGTTTAAAAATATCAGTGGAAATCTTCTTGTCAAGGTAGCAAGAACCTGAAGGGGGCTTCCAAAGAGGATGAATCTAGACTGTTCTCAGTCGTAGCAGATGACAGAAAAAGGAGCATCCGAAGAAGTGAGCTGTAGCCCACAAAAGCTTATGCTGAAATAAATTTGTTAGTCTCTAAGGTGCCACAAATAATCCTGTTCTTTTTGTGGATACAGACTAACACGGCTGCTACTCTGTAACCAGAAAAAGGATTAATGGTCTCAAATTGCAGTGAAAGGATAAATAATGGAAGCCCGCAGGCATGTCTCAAATTGCAGTGGTGGGAGCGTCTAGGTTGGATATTAGGAAAAACGTTTTCACTAGGTAGGGTGGTTTTCACTAGGAGGGTGGTGAAGCACTGGAATGGGTTACTTAGGGAGGTGGTGGAATCTCCTTCCTTAGAGGTTTTTAAGGTCAGGCTTGACAAAGACCAGTCTGGGATGATTTAGTTGGGGATTGGTCCTTCTTTGAGCAGAGGGTTGGACTAGATGATCTCCTGAATTTCCTTCCAACCCTGAGATTCTATGATTCTATAGCAGCCACTTCAGTAAATACTCAATGGAAGCCAAAGGGAATTGGATTCAGTAAGAAGGAGGAAGGAATGTGACTGAATATGGAGTAAGGATGGCATGTGTAAAAGATCTTACACTGTGGAAATTCAGATGGATCAATGAGTAGATAGCCAGACAGATGCATGCAACAGGAATAATAAAACCACATAATAAATTCACATAGACTCTGTGGAAAATTTATTGGTTCACCTAGCCCAGCTCTTAATAGAAAATCATCAGCAATTTGAACTTCATCTTCATAGTCAACTTTCTTGCACATTTGTTATTTTAATCTAAAGCAGTAATGGAGTGTCTGCCTTCCAAAGAAATCAGTAAATTCTCTAACACCTTTGTTTAAAGCCTTGCTAACTTCTTTGTTTCTCAGACTGTAGATGAGTGGATTGGCCAAGGGAGTCAGGACAGTGTAGAATACGGAAAACGCTTTGTTAAGCTCTCTCAGTGTACTGTTTTTTGGCATCACATAGACTGTAATTATAGTGCCATAAAAAATTGTGACCATGGCGAGGTGAGAGGAGCAGGTGGAAAATGCCTTGTGCCTCCTGGATGCGGAAGGGATTCTTACAATACTGACAATGATGCACATGTAGGAAGTCAGGGTTAACAGAAAAGGCCCAGTGCTATTAGAGAGGAGAGTATGAAAGCTAGAAGTTCTATCAGTTCAGTGTCACTGCAGGAAACAATTATCAACGGGGTCAAATCACAAAAGAAATGGTCAATTTCATTGGGGCCACAGAAAATCAAATGGGACAGCAAAAATAGAATTATGGAATTAATTACAAAGCAGATTATCCAGGAGCCAGTAACGAGAAGTAAGCAAAATCTGCCATTCATCATCATTGTATAATGCAGAGGTTTACATATTGCTAAATACCTATCATAGGACATTGCTGCTAGGAGGTAACATTCTGAACCTGCAAGGCAACCAAAGAAATAATATTGTACAAAACAGCCAGCAATAGAGATGGTTCTGTCCCTAGTCAGTAGACCGGCCAGCATCCTAGGCAGGATGATGGAGGTGTAGCAGGTCTCCAAGCAGGACAAATTCCCCAAAAAGAAGTACATAGGGGTGTGAAGATTCTTGTCAGTCAGAATTAATGCAATGATGAGGATGTTCCCAGCCATAATCACAATGTAGATCACCAGGAACAGCAGAAAGAGAGGGGTCTGCAGTTACTGGAGACTACCGAATCCCAGTAGGACGAATTCTGTGATGGACGTTTGATTTCTCCATTTAGTGTTTCCCATGGGTCTGATTTCCTAAGGACAAGGAAATGAAATGAAAAATGGAAGTAAATAATACAGACAAAAATCTCAAATGCTAACCATACATTTTCACAGAACAAAGTGATTTTTTCTAAAGGGTAACTGTCAAAATTGTCTTGCCATATGTATTGTACTCCAGAATAAATATTGGTGAATCCTTGACAGAAACCTCATAAGAAAGAAAGAAAGAAAGAAAGAAAGAAAACATGCCTTACTGAAACTCACTATTCAAATACACTCTTCAGGCTGGAAAACTGATTAATATTTCATAGCCCATCAACATTGTCACACGGTTTCCCTGATATATAGGTAACAACCACTGGCTCCATCATTATCATCTTAAACTTTGAGAACTGAGAGAAGTATGTAGGACCTGGCTCTCTTCCCCCTGTAATATGATTTTGTTCATCTCTTATGTCAGCCTTTCGTTTACATTGATGTGCAGTGTATCGGATCTGACTGGGCCTTACAGTACAGTTGTGGCTAGGGCATTGGAATTGGGCTGAAGAGTGCTGGATGCTTTTCACAGCTTCCCTGATGACCTTTTTTTAATTTGATTTAATTACATCTGAGGAAAAACAAAGTAAGGACTTCAGGATATGGGGTAAGATTTGAATAGGAGTCAGGTATGTAGATGTGACATTATCTGATTAAAATATGACTGTATAGATCATTTTTGCAACCACTATTATATATTTGCAGCAAATACTGTGCAAAGGTTGTCAAGTGAGGTGTCTATGAAAATATTATGTTTTGCTGGCTATGATTATGCTATCTGTATGCATGTATCATTTTTGTATTTGAATTTATACGTATTGGCTCCATATTTGGATTTCAAATGTGTGCTCCTGGGGTACCGCCCACAAGGTAGCTAGCCAGCACATCTTGGAGAAATTATTCAAATTGAGTGTCCCATCGAAAGAACATTGAGCTGACAATGGACCATGGGATACACCCATCTACACTTAATGGAATTTTCTGCTGTGACTAGGCGAAATGCATGGACTTGGAACTTCCCCACATGACACCCAACTCCATCTTGTTGCTGTAATTTTCCAGTAATAACAATGGAATGCCCTTCACATGGCAAAAGCTATAAAAGGCCCTGGAAACCCCTCCATTTTTGTCTTCAATATGGCTTCTTACCTCTGGAGGAACTTTGCTACAAACTGAATCTCTGAACAAAAGACTGAATGACCCATCGATGTCATGTGGATGTATTCCAGAGACTTGACTTTAGCCAGCAGTTTATTCCATCACTGCTACAAGCCTGAACCAAGAATTTTGCCATTACTGTGTGTAATTGATTCCTTTAACCAATTCTAACTCTCATCTTTCTTTCTTTCTTTCAATAAACAATTAGATTTTAGATACTAAAGGATTGGCATCAGCGAGATTTTTGGGTGAGATCTGAGTTATATATTGACCCGGGTGTGTGGCTGGTCCTTTGGGATCAGAAGAACCTATTATTTGATTAAACTGGTTGTAAAGAACCACTCATCTATGAAGCCAGTGTTTTTGGTGGTGATATAAGGACTGGAATGCCTGAGGAAACTGCCTTTATGTTTTCTTTTTAGCCAGTGTGGTGAAACAGGTATTCACTTTTGTGGCTGGTTTGGTATATCTTTTAAAAGAATAACCACAAGTTTAGGGTTGAGTTTGCCCTATTTCTCAGCAGTTTCTCCTGAATTTGGCATCTTCAATTGTGACCCACTAAGGCACGGTTAAAGTAGGTGCTTTTGAAGTCATAGAAATGATCACAGAAATGTAGGACTGGAAGGGACGTCGAAAGGTCATCTAGTCTAGTCCCCTTCATTGCGGCACGACTAAGTATTACTTATACCATTGCTGACAGGTTTCTATCTAACCAGTTCTTAAAAACTTCCAAGGACAGAGATTCTACAAACTCCCTAGGTAATTTGTTCCAGTGGTTAACCACCCTGACAGTTAGCAAGTTTTTCTTAATGTCCAACCTAAATCTCCCTTGCTGCAATTTAAGCCCATTGCTTCTTGACCTGTCCTCAGTGATTAAGGAGAACCACTTATTAAACTCATCCTTATAACTCCTTTTATGTACTTGAAGACTGTTATCATGTACTCCATCCCCCCCCCCCGACTCTTCTCTTTTCCAGACAAAACAAACCCAGGTTTGTCTGTTTTTCAATCTTTCCTTGTAGGTGACTATCTGCATCTTTAGGCACCAAAATAACTTGTCCAATAATAAGCAGTGACAAGTTTTTACTCTTTGTAATTCTGATTCACAGAACAGAAGGGAAAATAATTTTCTTATGATAGTATTTGTATTCTCTCTGGTCCCCAGATGTCTAACACATAAGCTCTTATGATACTTTTACTTTCCTTGTCCCACTAAACCTATCTCTTCCAGCTGTTTACTGCATAAGTTATCCAAGCTTTCTCTCCTTTGCATTCCCTTTGATTCAGCTCTGAATTTGCCCCACTGTATTCAACAATGTCAAAAATTAAGCAAAGCAAATTTGTCCATGTCATAGTTTTTTCACTCAGATTTGAACCTTAGCGTTCATAAACTGAGAAGCTATCATGAACCCTCTAAGCTTTTACCAGCTTAGATCTGATATCGCTGCCACCAGTCAAAAATTCCAGGGTTTTGGCTCCCTCTGGTCTCCCCAAAACCTTCCCTGGGGGACCCCAAGACTCAGAGGCTCTGAGTCTTACCACAAAGGGAAATAAACCATTCCCCCCACCTCTCTCTCACCAGATTTCGTCTCTGGGCTAACTGAGAGTTATGATTGCAAACCTCTTTACATAATACCAAGAAGCATGGTCCTCTCATTCACAACAGAGGACAAGCCCCAAAGCAAGGAAACAGAAAAGATTCTAATCCTCTTTCCCCCTTGCTTCTCCCACTCTGGACAAACTACGATAGTTACACAGAGAGTAGGTTCTTCCCCTCCCCGTCTGTTCCTTTTCCCACCAATTCCTAGGTGGGTCATTTAGAACAAAGTCAACAGGTCTTAAAGCAAACTTTTTAATAAAAAGAAGAAAAGAAAGAAGTAGAATAGAATAACAGTTCTCTGTCAATCGAGAAAGATACAGGGTTTCAACTTATAGAAATGAATAAACATAGAAAAGGGATAAACACCGTTACTCAAAAACAATATCACTTTAAAACTTATTAGCCAAATACACAATAAGACTCCACAGCCAGAACACAGATGCAAATACAACAAACAATTAAGAAGACTATACTTTTGCTACCTGTCTTAAACTAGGAACAGAAGATTAGAAGAACTGGAAATAGACCTCCATAGCTGAGAGAGCACAAGAACAGACAAAGAACCAAGACCAAGAAACCCCACAATTCCCTCCTTAAGCTTTGAAAATCCGGTTTCCTGATTGTCTCTTGTCAGGTCTTGGTTACTTTGTTAACACCTTTCCAGGTAAAAAGAAACATTAACCTACTATCTGTTTATGACAGTCCACATGTAGCATAAACACTAAGGAGTAAAAGCAATTATTTAGAGCACCAGTATAACATTGACACTAAGGTGTTCAAGATACATCTTAGATTGGCCATAAAATAACATTTTTGGAGAATGATGGCCACTTGATCATGCTATAATCTCCTATAGGAGTTGATGGAAGACCTATAATTTGACATGTTTGAAATTAAACTACACAAGTCTCTCAATAGCAGATTATTTGAAACATTGTCCATGTTCCTGTGTACTTTGTCTTCTTAATGCTATGATCCAGAACCTAAAATACTTATTCTGGGGTTTTCAAAGGAGCCTAAAGAGTCAATATTCAAAAGCCATTTAAATGCAGGTACCTAATTCCCTTAGGCCATTTTATAAAATTCCTGTATTAGCCCTTGGCTACATGAGAAAGACACACCACTGAAAGTTACATAGATTTTTTTGTTTGTATTTTTACTGGTTAAACTGGTGAAACCCCTAGGTAGATTTTCTTATTTTGGTTTGTGTGTCTTACTTCATTTCAATTTAAATAGATTACTAATTGGTTTAAATTAAAATGAAATATGCCAGGTTTAAACCAAAACCAGACTGTCCACATCTTTTTCACACACACACACACACACACACACACACACACACACACACACACACACACACACACACACACACACACACACAGCTTTATCAGAGCCATGGCCCTCTCTCTGACTATAATATTGTTTCAGAGTAAGGTGAAAGAAACTATGCAATGGGCATTGGATCGAGTAAAACCCTGAAGAATGAGATTTTATATCCCTTTTAAAAATTCTGTCTTCTTACTTATAACTATTATAACTTTGAATGATTTTTAATACATACAAACATCCTCTTTCACTCTTTAAGTTTCTGGCTTCAATAATTTCCAGTGGCAATGAGTCCCACAATCTAATTACACATTGTGTGAAGAGGTATTTCCTTTTAAGAGTTTTGAAATTTGCTATCTTTCAATTTCATTGAATGTCCTCTTGCTCATGTGCTGCTACACATGGAGAACAGAAGTTCCTGATCTCCCTTCTCTAGACCGTTCATAATTTACAATGGATGCCAATTAACAGCAATCCTAATAGTAACAACTTTCATTTTAATGTTAATAGGATATGGATATTGGCAACAGATATGCTGCTTAACAACTTTTTTTTGGAGGAAAGGCCCCAGCTGCAGTCAGGTTTCTGAAGCCTGCACTCAGGGAAGGCAAGGTCCAGAGCTTTTTTCCCTGACTTTTGCTTGTTTGCAACTCCCAGATAATAGCAACTGATTCCTGGGAAGCAAGAGGTTGCTAATACTGTATTTCAGGGCTGAGTAAACACTGACTAAGGAATTCAGTATTTCACTCTGTGATTTCTCAGTGGCTGTTCTCAGTGTTGGCAGATGACAGAACAAGGAGTAATGGTCTCAAGTTGCAGTGGGGAAGGTCTAGGTTGGATATTAGGGAAAAAAAACTATTTCACTAGGAGGGTGGTGAAGCCCTGGAATGGGTTACCTAGGAAGGTGATGGAATCTCCACCCTTAGAGGTTTTTAAGGCCCAGCTTGACAAAGCCCTGGCTGGGATGATTTGGTAGGCGTTGGTCCTGCCTTGAGCAGGGGGTTGGACTAGATGACCTCCTGAGGTCTCTTCCAACCTTAATCTTCTATGATTCCTCTATGATTCTATGATTTCAGTGCAGCTAACAACCATGGAAAAGACTTATGTTGCCTTAATTATCTGCTTGAAGTTCTGATGCAACCTCTTCAGTCAGGATTTCAGTGACTGGGTTGTATTTCCCACATGCCAACCATTTTCCTGATATTCTTCATACAGTTGTGAAAAGACATTCCTGAGACAATGCATTAATCTCTGTCTGCTACTCCACCCATTTTGTTGGATGCTTTTAGAAAACAACTAATGTTGCCTTCTCTTAATGTTTATATGCATTCTAGGATCACGGGGATTTTTCATTGATGTCACCAAGGAATTAATTCTATCTTTATATCAGAGTAAATGTAAACAACACCGTTAATTGATAATGGCCAAGCTCAGTAGACATCCCTATTCACAAAGGGAAAAAATTAATTGTAAATTATTCATCATTATTCATAAATTATTCATTTACCAACATAGCAGTTACAATATAAATAGATGGAGAAGTTATGCATGCAAAACTATGGGAATTTTGTCATATTTTATTTTACAGTTACATTTTTAAATAGTTTATATATGATTAATAATTAATTGGTTTACCAAAGAGAAGGTTGAGGGGTGACTCATTTCCAGCCTATAAGTATCCACACAGGGAATAAATATTTAATAATGGGCTCTTCATTCTAGCAGGGGAAGGTAAAACACGATCCAATGGGTGGAAGTTGAAGCTAGACAAACTGAGACTGGAAATACAAATACATTTTTCATGGGGAGAGTAATTAACCATTGGAGCGATTTATCCAGGATAATGGTTGAGCCTTCATCAGTGACAATTTTTGGGAATGGTTGGAAGGACTTTGCCCTAATGAAGGCCTATAAGATTGATGGGTGACCTCAGGTACACTTTTAACTGGTGTATAGGAACTTTTATTGTTTTCTCCCATAGAGAAGGTACCTGAAAGGGAGCAGAGATTCAGCTAGTTCCATGGCTCAGTATCTCAGATTTCATTTTAAAATGTTTTAGACCAAAGGAAAAGATACAGACATGAACTGCAGACTGTTTCAGGGAAGGAAAAAAAGTTCTTGTGCAATGGACCCCGACTGCTGCCCATCACACCTTGTCTCTGTGAGACAACCTGCAGCCCACTTTGTGACAGAGATTGGTGGCCCAGGGAAGAGCAATATCCACCAGGCCCAAAAAGGAGTTGTGGTGGGTCCTGCACCAGCCACATAGATACAACTGCTACCCGCAAAGGATGGGTAGGACCACAGTGCATGGGGCATGGCCAAACAAAGGAGTGGGTTCACAGGTGACATCCATGTGTCCGTGTCTCCAGGGCCTTAGATTCCCTTAACCTGAACCCAATCACAATGTGTTACAGCGTAGATATTTTCAGAGCCAAATCTATGGACATGGAGATTGGTCTACTCTCTCCCTCATAGGGAAGTTCCCTTTAGGTTTACAGGGGATAAAATGGGTTGGTATCTGAACCACTTTATCACCACTTTCTTGTAGACTGGTGTCAAGCTATTTTTCCCACTTTGAACTTTAGAGTAAAATGTGGGGACCTGCATGTACCCTTCTAAGCTTAATTACTAGCTTAGATCTGATCATGCTGCCACCAACCAGAATTCCAGTGTCTGGTACACTCCCTGTCCCCCAAAACCTTCCATGGGGAACCCAAAACCCAAACCCCTTGAGTCTTAAAATAAGGAGAAATAAACCATTCGCCCTCCTTCCCCCTCCCAGACTTTCCCCTCCCTGGGTTACCCTGAGAGACTACTGTGATCCAAACTCCTTGGATATTAAAACACAGAGGAATTAACCTTCCCCCCTCCACCTCATTTCCACCTACCACTCTCCGTTGAGTTCAGACCCAATCCCCTTGGGTCTTAAAAAAGGGAAAAATTCAATCAGGTTCTTAAAAAAAGAAAGCTTTTAATTAAAGAAAGAAAGAAAGAAAAAGTAAAAATTATCTCTGTAAAATTAGGATGGAAAATGTTTACAGGGTCTTCAGCTTATATAGACTACAGGGACTCCCTGTCCCCTAGCCTAAGATACAATTTACAGCAAACAAAGGTAAAATATCCTTCCAGAAAAATACACATTTGCAAGTTAAGAAAACAAACATCAGACTAATCCGCCTTTTCTATCTAGTACTTACTATTTTGAACATGAGAGACTGTTTTAGAAAGGTTGGAGAAAGACCTGGTTGCACGTCTGGCCCCTCTTAACCCCAAGAGCGAACAACGAACAACACAAACAGCACAAACAAAGACTTCCCTCCACTAAGATTTGAAAGTATCTTGTCCCCCCATTGGTCCTCTGGTCAAGTGTTAGCCAGGTTTACTGAGCTTCTTAACCCTTTACAGGTAAAAGAGACATTAACCCTTAACTATCTGTTTATGACAACTGGATTCCCAGTGGAGGCTGATAGGACCAACTTGCATTGCTATTTGATGGGAGCTGCATTCTGAACTCCCATAGGATCCTTCAAAAATAGCAGCCATACACCATGGTGAGCAGTATACAGAAGGTCGATCTTATGCTCCTATTTACTAGAGGTGGTTAGAAAAAATAATTTTGTCATCAATAAAGATGAAGAAAAATTGTTCATTTTAACTGGAATTTTTGTCAAAAAATGAAAAATGCAACAAATGAAAACTGTTTTTTTCTCTGAAAACTGCCAAGAACTGACTATATAGATACAATCTGTCTGGTTATGGTGACACTTGCCTCGGGTGCTCTTAAAGGTAAGCCACAGTGTTACCTCTGTGCCTCAGCAAGGGAGAGCTCTGCTGGACCCTCATCTCCCTGCCAAATCAGCAAACTATTTTCCAGTGTTAACAGTGCCTTGCAGGTAATCTTCACTGAGCTTCAGTTCCTCATTTTCCCCAGGGAGTCTCTCTGCAATGTCCAGTTCCTGTCACTGAACAGACACAGACGGTATCATGTTTGCTGCCCACAATAAGACAGTACACCCACCAGCCTCTTGACTCATTGAGGACATGCTGTTTAACTTAATATATGGCACTGAGATTGTTTATAATAAAACTGAGCATGAGTTTATTAATATAGAACCTACATTAAAGCATGCTAAGCAAGGACAAAGAGACAGAAATTGTTACAAACAAAGCACAAGTAAAAACACTCATTCTAGTTTTTAAAATTTAACAGGTTAAAATTCTGGTCTCAGGTGATTTCTCACCTATAGTCAGTTCTCAGCCTCTTCCACTCACATAGTTCAAGCTTTGACTTTTCACAGATTCCAAAAGCACCGGCTCCTTTTGTCCACTAACATAACTAAGGGATTTTTCTCCCCTTTTTCTGATAGCCCTGCAAGTCTTTGAAATATATTACTCCCAAGTGCATATCCCAGGAAGCGTTCTTCTGTCCCAGCTGCCATGCCATCTTTCTGCCTTCTTCTCCTGTTGACTCAGATGCAAAGGTAACTTCCATTGTCTCTGATCTCACATATTTCCAGTGAACTTACATAACTCTATATACTCTAACCGTACATACATCGTGCAGTAATATTAATGACCAGGATGTCATCACTTTTTATATGATAACTTATAAGACATGATGCATCTGAAGAAGTGAGGTTTTTTACCCACAAAAGCTTATGCCCCAATAAATCTCTTAGTCTTTAAGGTGCCACCAGACTCCTTACTGTTTTTGTGGATACAGACTAACACGACTACTCTCTGATACTTACAAGTCACTGTTTGGCTAAATATTCTACAACAGTGTGTAGGGTGCTCCCTTTGCCAGTTGGCATAAAAGCAACCAACATTTTTCAGGTTTTCTGGTGGAAATTGGAATATTTCTGAGGAAAGTGGGCAGGATCAGAGAAAATTTCTTCAATCAAAATACTGTTTTCCACTGAAAAAATAATATTGATGGAAAATTTTGGACCAACCAGTTATATAATCCTTTTCATAATGTCTAGACAAAAAAACTACATGAAGAGGGAGTTAAGTAGGAGAGCACAGATCAGTGACTTATTATAAGCTCTATTAAAGTGATGGTATCATTATTGAAAAGCCAAGTGATAGAAACACAGGAAATTCAGAATTAAGGTTAAATTGAAAAGAAACACAAACACGTTAAGCTCTGGAACTGCACAATTAGCACACCCAAACAGCCTTATTTCTGCTCTTAATGACAACAACCAATAGCCGTTTGGTTGTGGTGAAGGCTTTCAGAGTTTGTGATCTCCGGTTCTATTAAACTGACTTTTAAAAGAAATTATTTTTCCCCCCAGTGTGGCATCATGGTAAAAAAGAGGGTGATAAATCCTGCTTTTGATGAAAACTCAAACTAGCCTTAATTAAGGGACCATGAAAGATGAATCCTGGGAATCAAGGGAACATTTAAGGAAACAACTTTAAAACATTTCTCTACAACTCTCATTTCTCTAAAATTCACATTTCTCAAAAAAATAGGAAGTATCACTGGGGCAATGAACTTTGCAGGAACGAAAAAAGACCAGACGTACATAGACAAGAATATTGTCAGTTACATGACAGTATTATTAAAAGAAAGCAAAATTTCAAAAGTATATAAGCCTTCCTGCTGCCAGGTATAAACTCATAGGGGAAAGGGAAACATTTCTCATAATGGCAGTTTGTACCCATATGTTTCTGTTTTTTTCACCTTCCCCTGAAAAGGAGCTGGTGGAGAAATGGTGAATGTATTTGGCAAAAAAATCAAACCATCTCCTCCCCAAATTCTCGTTTCACTTAAAATTTTCCATGAAATTTTTCAGCATTCTAGGAAGGAAAAAAGCAACCCGATAGTTTTCTTTTTGGTTTTTGGTCCTCCATTCTTTCACTCTTTTCCCTTCATCTTCCCCAGCCCATTATCTATCTCTCTCTCTCTCTTCTTTCCTTTGTCATTTCCAGAGTTAAAACCTAATTCTGATAATTTTTTTCCTGTTTCCTGAATTCAGTTTCATTTTTATTAAAAGTGTATATATATTAATTAAAAAATCATTTTTAACCAAAACATTATTTTAAAATTTGACCAGCTCTATTGTGATGTATCTGAAGTTAGGCCCCTTTTAACAACAAACTACTGGAGTAGATGGACCACTGGTCTGACAAGGATGGCAGGAGTTATGTGCCTGTGTTTTCTCTCATGAAAGCCCTAAGTTTTCTGACTCCTTTACTGAGTGCATTATTAACTTCTTTATTTCTCAGGGTATATATGAAAGGATTGGCCATGGGGGTCAAGACAGTGTAGAAAAGAGAAAACACTTTGTTCAGGTCTCTCAGTGCAGCAACATCTGGGAGCATATAGATAATGATCAAGGTCCCATAGAAAAGTGTCACCACCATGAGGTGAGAGGAGCAGGTGGAAAAGGCCTTCTGCCTCCCGGTGGTGGACGGGATTTGCAGGATGGTGGAAAGGATACATAAATAAGATGACAAGGTGAGTAGTAATGGTGGCAGAGAGAATATGGAAGAGAGCAGAAAAACTATAAGTTCCATGAGGTGAGTGTCACTGCAGGAGAGTTTAATAACCGGAATTAGATCACAAAAGAAATGGTCAATCTTGTTGGGACCACAGAAAACTAACCGTGACAACACATATAATATAATGGAATTGCCCAGCAAGCCACTTATCCAAGATGCAGCCACTAGCGGGAAGCAGAATCTGTCATTCATAATGGACACATAGTGCAGTGGTTTACATATCGCTAAATACCGATCATAAGACATGGCTGATAAGAGATAAGACTCCGAGCCTGCCAGGAGACCAAAAATATAGTTTTGTATGAAACACGCACAAGCTGAAATAGCTCTGTTTCCAGTTAGGAGACTCTGCAGCATCCTTGGCAAGCTGTTTGAGGTGTAGCAGGTTTCTAAGAAGGACAAATTCCACAGAAAGAAGTACATGGGGGTGTGTAGGTGATGATCAGTCAAAACAAGCAGAATGATGAGAACGTTTCCAGCCATGGTCAAATCATAGATGAGTAGGAACAGCAGGAAGAGAAGGAGACGCAGCTGTGGAAGATTCCCGAATCCCAAGAGGATGAATTCTGAGATGTACGTTTGATTTTCCCATTCTGTGTTTGCCATGGATTGTGTCTGGAGGACAAATGAAGAAATTATTATCTTTGATGATATGGTAAGAAAGGAAAACAACCATTTGTGAGTCATGCAGAGAGATAGGTACACAGAGAGTTTGGATTTGGGTAGGTTGAAACTTTTCCATAAAATATTATTTTTCAATGGAAAACTGAGTTTTCAACTATGTACATGAAAACTTCTGCAGAAAGTATCTGTTTTCCTTTATCCTTAAAACTAATATTTTTTTAGCAGATAACTTTTTTCAATTTTTATATGAAAAGTTGCAATGTTCTACTGAACATTTCTATGAAACAATTTCCAACCCCACCATTTTTGTCAAAATTTTCTGAGGAAAAAAATAATTTCTGACCAGTTCTAGATTTAAGTGCTGAAAGAAAGAAAGAAAATTGAGTGATAATGAGTGAGATTTTCAAAGTCTAACGCTGCTCCTATTAATGTAAATGGATAAAATTCGTACATATTTCTGCGTGAGCAGAGTGAGTTCATTCTGAGCATGTGCTTGGACATTAAAATTGGATCTCATCATGTTAAATTAGATTACTTGTACAAGAAAAATAGCATTATTACAGTCATAAATTCTTTGCCAGAGAAAATGAGCCAAAAGTAACCATTGACAAGAATATCATAGATTGGCAACTTTAATTTTATTAATCTTAAAGAGTCACTGATACATGACCAAATCATTTGTGATACATAACACTCACACCCACTTTGGGATATTCAAGATGGGAGTTGGATTTAGAGGTCATGTGAAAATCCTCTTACAGTCTAAATTGACTTATTGCTATCAATTCACACCAGCTGTGGTTCAGAGCCTGTAGAACTGAGGGAAATGGAGCTTTGAAAGAAAAAATGAAGGCTGGTCCAGTGGTTAGAGTGCTAGGTTTGGATTTATGAAACCTGCATTCAATTAATCTTGGTGCCATGGATTTCCTGTGTAATTGGCAGCAAGGAATTTCGGTTCTTCTTACCTTATTTCTCCTTGGACAAAAAAATGGAGATAATAGAACATCCCTACCTCACAAGAGTGTTGTGAGGATAAATACATGAAAAGATGGAGGTACACAGATACTGTAGTAACAGGGGTCAGAGAAGAGTCTGAGATAGATGAGAATATAGGAAATCTTACAACAACAAATAGTTCCTATTGTGATAAGAGTGTCTAGCGGGACAGAAGACTTGAGCCCCCAGTGTGATGCTGTGCCCCAAGGAGCTCATGCAATCCTATAACATAAAAGCAGGGGAGTGGTGAGCAAGTGTACAGAGATGATTTTACCTCTGTACTGGGCATTGGTGAGACCAAACTGCATCCTGTCCTGATGGATGTCTTCATTAAAAAAAAAGATATTGAAAGATTGGAGCAGGTGTAAAAAAGAGGCACAAAAATATGTAAGGCTGGAGAAAATTCTTTGCAGTGAGAGCTAAGAAGCTCAACCTGTTTGGCTTTTTAGAATGAAGATTCTGAAGTGATTTGATTACAGTGGATAAGTGCCTTTGTGGGCAGAAAACCCTTGATACTAATGGGTGCTTTAATCTAGCAAAGAAGTCACAAGAACCAATGGCTGGGTGCTGAAGTCAGACAAATTCATTTTAGAAGTAAGGCACCATTTTTTAGGAGTGGGGGAAATTAAACTTTGGAACCAAGTGCCAAGGGAAGTGGTGGAGTCTCCATCTCTTGATGTCTTTGAAATCATGTCCAGCTGCCTTCTTGGAAGATTTGCTCTCATGGTCCTGAGGCGGCTGCCCCTTTTTGGACCCTTCTCGGACCTTTCTCCAGTATCTCAAGCACATCCTTTCCAAGTGACTGGCTTATGCGTCCCATTTTCTTGGCTGGGATCCTGCAATCCAACTGCTTTCCAATTCACCACATTACCACCCCCTTGATGACAGCGGTGTTACCCCAGCAGGTCTAGGTGGAAATTGGTTCTTCTATAGATTTCCCTCCTGAAGCCTGTGACAAGGTGAGTTTGCAGGGCACAGAAACCACTTCTTCAAAATAATGTGGGATTTCTTTGCCCAACTCTACACAGCATTTAGAAAAATGGGTTAAAACAACAAAGAGTCCTAACAGCTCTTGTCTTACCTAAGCTTAACTTCTCTCTTCCTAGCTCAGGTTCTTCTTGATCCCACTTCTGAGTCTGAGGGATAGTTTGCCTCCCGGCAGACCTTCTCACTGTGTCTTCGACTGAAACCGTTAACTGGCCAGATCTTTTGATCTCTCCCATTTCAGCTTCGGTGAAACAATTGTATAACTTTGCTGATTGTTGTGTGTGACTGTTTGCTTGGATACTTCTTATCTAGGTTGTTGATTTTCCTTTTATATCTGTTTCCTCTAACAACCCCATTTGATCTCATCCCATTATAAACTAACACAGAGAGTGATGCACAGCAATCATGCAAAATAATGCAAATATTTCCCAGTTTGTCACCTATGCTTTGCTCAGCCAAAAGTTACTGGTCTCAGCACAGGGATAACTGGGGAAGTGATATGGCTTGTGATATACAAGAGGCCAGGGCAGATTATCACAATGATTCCTTCTAGCTATTTGTCTGAAAGAGCTACTATTGTATAAACAAGAATTAATGCAGGGAAGGGATATAATAGGCATTACAGAAACCTGATGGACTGAGAGCAATCAATGGAACACAATCATTCCTGGGTACAAAATATATCGGAAGGACAAAACAGGTCATGCAGATGGGGGCAGGGAGTGGAATTATATGTGAAAGAAAATGTAGAATCAAACGAAGTAAAAATCTTAAACAAATCCACATGTTCCAGAGAATGTCTATGGATAGAAAAGTCATGCTCTAATAAGAATATAACATTAGGGATCTATTATCGACCACCTGACGAGGACAGTAATAGTGATGATGAAATGCTAAGGGAAATTAAAGAGGCTATCAAAATGAAGAACCCAATAATAGTGGGGGATTTCAATTATCCCCATATTGACTGGGAACATTTCACTTCAGGACGAATGCCAAAGCTAAAATCCTCGATACTTAGAGACTGCTTCATGGCACAACGGTACGGCGAACGCCACAGGGGAGAGCAACTCGGATTTTAAGTCTGATGGAGCACAGGACTGATCCAAAGGCTAACTATAGCAGGACCGCTGTGAAATAGACCATAAAATACAGTAGGATTCACATCCTGTGGTGGAAGAACATCTCAACAAGCCCAACGCTGTGGCAATTTAATTTCAAAAAGAGGCAACTAGCAAAAAGAGAGAGTTAGTTAAACAGAAGTTAAAAGGGTACCGTGACTAAAGGAATCCTGCAAACTGCAGGGCGATGCTTTGTGAAGACACAAAATAGGAGTCCCAACTCATGTATACGCCAAATTAAGAACACACAGTAAAAGAACTACAAAAAGAAACCACTGTGCTTAACATCCATGTAACCAAAGCAGTGAGAGATAAAAAGACTTTCTTAAAAAGTGCAAGTCCAGACCTAAGCGAGCAAATAGAGAAAGGAGCACAAACACTGCCACTTAAGTGCAAGAGTGTAAAACAAAGGCCAAAGAATCTGAACATAACAGCTTAGCAAAAACTCCAAAAGGTAATAACAGAATGTTTTCAGTCCATCAGAAGCAGAAGCCTGCAACAACCAGTGGGGCCCTTGATGATCGAGATACAAAAGGAAGTGCTTAAAAAAATAAAGTCAGTGGAGAAACTAAATGATTCTTTGCTCATCTTCACGTCTGAGGAAGGTAGGGGATCTTCAAACCGAGCTGCTTTGTAGGTGAACATATCTGAAAGGAAAGTCACAGAATTGAAGTGACACAGAGGAGTATTGGATTAATTGATTAAACTCAACATTACCAAGTCACCAGGACCAGATGGCATTCACCCAAGAGTTCTGACCAAGAACTCAAATGTGAAGTTGCAGATTATTAGCGCTAAGGTTATAAACACTGTCCTATAAATTGCTCAGTACCCAAATCGACTGGAACTTTACTATGAAATGCAGAATGATTTAAAAAGGCTCTAGATATCCGGCAATCACAGACAGCAGTAATCCCTAACGTCGGTACCGGGCAAATTAGTCCAAACACAATAGTTTAGATCAAATTCAAGACCATAGAAAATGACTGTTGAGGCATAGTCAACACGTCTCTGCAAAGGAAACCCGCGCTTAACTAATACACATTAGAGTTCATTGAAGAGTCCAACAAAACCATGTGGACAAGGGGATCCAGTGGAACAAGTGACTACGATTTCCAAAAAGCTTTGACAAAGTCCCTCACCAAAGGTCTTACGTAAATTAAACGTCAGGGATAAGGAAGGGTCCCTTCATGATTGAGAAACTGGTTAAAAACAGGAACAA
Source organism: Chelonoidis abingdonii (assembly GCF_003597395.2). Taxonomy (NCBI): domain Eukaryota; kingdom Metazoa; phylum Chordata; order Testudines; family Testudinidae; genus Chelonoidis; species Chelonoidis abingdonii. The sequence goes on from NC_133782.1 coordinate 35,016,715, forward strand.
AGGGTAGGAATCAAATGATCAATATCTCAGAATCGGAGAGGTAACTAGTGGTTCCCCCAAGGGCATCCTAGGACCAACCTATTCATTTATTCATATCCATGATCTGGAGAAAGGGGTAAACATGGAGATGGCAAAAGTTGCAGAATGATACTGAACTGCTCGAGATCGTTAGACAAAGCAACTGTGAATAACTCAAAAAAGATCTCACAAAAATAAGTATGGGCAACAAACTGGCAAATGATAATGTGGATACATGTTAAAAATAATGCAACAATTGAAAAAAAATAACCCCCAACATACATACAAGTGAAGGAGGCTATTAGCTACAAGAGTCAGGCAAAAAGATCTTGAGTGCTCACAGATAGTTCTCTGAAGAATCTCGCACACATGCGGCAGAGGTGTCAAAAAAGCAAACAGGCACATTAGGAATCATAAAAGGTATAGAGACTAAACTGAGAATAATTATTTGCCCTTATATAATCAATGTACGCCAACATGTTGATACTGTGTACAAATCTGGTCTCCTCCCCTCAAAAAAGGTAATACTGGCACAAAGAAAAGGTCTAGAGAACGACAACTAAAAATGATTAGGGTTGGAGAGGGTCCCATAACGAGAAAGATTAGAGCTAGGTCTCTCAGCTTGGAAAAGAGGAAACTAATAGGGAGATCAATAAGGTATAACAATCATCGATGATGTGAGAACGGGTAAGGAAAAGATTTTACTATTCCCATAATATACAAGAACAGGGGTCACCAAAATGAAAAAATAGCAGCAGGTTTAAAAACAAGTAAAAGGAAGTCTCATCACACAGGCACACAGTCAACTGTGAACTCCGTACCTGAGGAATGTTGTAAGGCTAGAATATAACATGTTTAAACCCGAGAACTGGATAACTTCATGGTTGGTTAAGTCCATAAATGCTATTCCACAGGATGGGTAAGGAATCGGTGTCCCTAACTCTGTTGTCAAAGTATGGAGACCGGATACAGGAAAAGAGACACTCGATCATTGCCTGTTAGGTTCACTCCCTATGGGGCATCTGGCATTGGTCACTGTCAGTGGACAGATACTAAGTTAGATGGACCTTTAGTCTGACCCAGTATGGTCGTTTTTATGTTCTTATGAAGTTCTGTGTAATACATGAGGTCAGACATGAAGGCCTTCAAATCCAAAGGTCCGTTCTGGCTTTTAAATCTATGAATGAACAAAGTTGGGGGCTGAAGAATGAGAAATTAACAGTTTAGCAGCTCTTTGGGGCTGGTGAGTGGGGAATCTCTATTGAAAGTCTTATGTAAATTGTGGGATTAAAGGAGTTTCTTGTTTTAATGAGAGCATATAACTACTCTCCATTTTCACTTTGAACTTCTCTTGAATCAAACAGCTGGAAATCTAATGAGATTAACAGTACAGTAAATTGTTTCAATGCTCATTGCTTTTTAAAAATATCATTAGGTAAATCTCATGCAGAATAAGAAAAGGAGAACCCTGCAAGAAGAAAGCTCATGAAGAAAGAAGAAGGGAAAAATCAAACATGTATAACTGAATTCATCCTCCTGGGATTTGGGGATCGACCTGAACTGCAATATTGCCTCTTCCTGCTGTTTTTAGTGGTCTATATTGTGACTGTGGTTGGGAACATCCTCATTGTAGTGCTAGTTGTGGCTGATCAGCATCTTCACACCCCCATGTACTTTTTCCTGGGGAACTTGTCCTGCTTGGAGACCTGCTACACCTCCACCATCCTGCCCAGGGTGCTGGCCAGTCTCTTGACTGGGGACAGGACTATATCATTCTGTGGATGTATTGTGCAATTTTATTTCTTTGGTTTCCTGGCAGCTACAGAATGTTGTCTCCTGGCAGCAATGTCTTATGATCGGTATTTAGCAATACGTAAACCACTTCACTATGCAGCCCTTATGAATGGCAGAATCTGCCTCCAGCTAGCAGTTGGATCATGGATGAATGGATTTCTGACAACGACCATAATAACATGTTTAATGTCACAGTTATACTTCTGTGGACCCAATGAAATTAACCATTTCCTTTGTGATTTCACCCCAGTGATTAAACTCTCCTGCAGTGACACCAGTCTGATTAAACTAGCGACCCTGATATTCTCTTTCATGGACACCCTGCCCCCATTTCTATTAACCTTGGCATCCTATGTTTGCATTATCTCCACTATCCTGAAAATCCCTTCCACCACTGGCAGGCAAAAGGCTTTTTCCACCTGTTCCTCTCACCTCATGGTGGTGACAATTTTCTATGGGACTGTAATCATTGTCTACATGTTACCAAACACTGACACACTTAGAGATCTTAACAAAGTCTTCTCTGTCTTCTACACAGTCCTGACTCCCCTGGCCAATCCCCTCATCTATAGCCTGAGGAACAAAGAAATCAAGGAAGCACTGAGAAAAGTCATCAGTAAATATATGGTGCTCCCATAAAATGAGACGGAGTGACTGGTATGGGAATGATTCAATATGGCTTAACTAGCAAGGGAGTTGGCATCTAGTATGTCCCTAGTTCATGCCAATTGGAGCTTCCTTGGGGAATATGAGGACAAAGTAAATTTTGGGATGGTGATATTCCTAGTTGATATTTGCTACAGCCCTAACCAGAATCATAACTCATATGCGCTGAACTTAAGAACAGCCATACTGGGTCAGACCAATGGTCCATCTAGTTCTGTGTCCTGTCTTCCAACAGTAGCCAATGCCAGGTGCTTCAAAGGGAATGAACAGAGGAGGGCAATTATTGAGTGATCCATCCCTTTTGTCCAGTCCCAGAATCTGGCAGTCACAATTTTAGGGATTTCCAGAGCATGGAATTGCTTTCCTAGTTACTAAGAATAATAGCCATTGATGGACCTATTCTCCATGAATTTATCTCATTCTTTTTTAAACCCAGGTACAGAATGGGGCAGGTTAAAAATAGAATGAGATAGGTTTCTGGAGAAAAAGTCCATCAATGGTTATCAATAACTGCATTCATACAGGGGCATTCGAGATTTTAGTTATGTGTTTTATCAGCTTTTCTGCTCTGTTTGATTTGAGAAATGTCCACATCTTACATGGCACAAGTCTTGGATTCCTGGATGTGGTTTATTATCATATTTTTCTCTGCTTGGTGTCCTGGATTCCCAAATGCTGCATAATTTTACATGTGAGAAGATTGTACTGGTGTTTCTAAATATATGTTCTATTGCAGTGATTAAAAAGTATAAAAGTTCCTAAACAAATTAAAGGCAATCAAAATAAATAAATAAATGAAGTGATTATTTTGTTTGTTTGTTTTGATAGTCCATCTCTTTATAACAACAATAACAAAAGCAATGTCAAGTAAAAGTACAAAAAACACTTATGGAGAAAGTGCTTTTCAATCCTATATTTGTTGTTCTCTGGAAATTGGGTGCTGGTATCTGGGCAGAAATTTCTGAGATGAGATTGTCTATATGCTGTCTGTGACGACCTCTATTCCATGACTGGTGCATATAATGTACACAAACAAATTACAGAGAGAAGAAACCCAGACTCCACATTACTGATTTTTCCTCCAACTAAACTGTAAGGACTCAATCTCAGCTACCACTCAGAAAAGGAGAAACAATAAAATTATTATTTTATTCTACTTTTCTTTCTTTTTTCTTAACATCCTGGAGAGGGTTTTCAGGTTACATGTAGAATGGATCCATGCTATCAATCTCCGCCTCTCTTGGATTTGCATTTCATTTCTGGCTTAACTCCTAGCTGTTGGTTCTGGCACTTCTCTTCATGGTGACATTTAATACTGTCTACAACATTATGGCCACATTCACCATTCTACTGCTCCATGACTCAGTATCCAAGTAGTGTCACATCTCCTTTGTTTATCCTGCCACTGCTCGTTTGTATGTCTAGAGTTCCTGGTGAAACACCTGTACTGGGAACCGTGGGCTTATGTTAATTTTGGGTTAGTCTGTAATAAATAATTAAGGAAGGGGTTCTCAAACAAGAGACAGTCCAGAACCCAAATCCCATTGAATGTCAGCAGAGCAAGGCATCCAGTTCCCCTGGGACTCTTTGACTATCTCAGCCCATGTCTTTCATATTTATGGGTAGAAAGGATGGAGTAGTGACTAGGCCACTAGGTATCTCAGCAGCCTCAGTGAAGAATCCCACTTACATCCAAGGGCACTGAAGTTGTTCTTTGGCTTGATGGGTAGAGGACTCTGTCTTTAGAAAATGAGGTCTATAAGAACATAAGAACATAAGAATGGCCATACTGAGTCAGATCAAAGGTCCATCCAGCTCAGTATCCTGTCTACTGACAGTGGCCAATGCCTGGTGCCCCAGAGGGAGTGAACCTAACAGGTAAAGATCAAGTGATCTGTCTCCTG
>NC_133782.1:35023373-35045726 GCF_003597395.2 Chelonoidis abingdonii
GTGAAGACTAAAGCAAAAAATTCATTTAGTTTCTCTGCAATGATTTTATCGTCTTTAAATGCTCCTTTTGTATCTCTATCTATCCAGTAGGCAGGCATTGCCCAGGGACTCAGAAAATGGGAGATCATTGACAAAGCCCTGGCTGGGATGATTTAGTTGGGAACTGGTCCTGCTTTGAGCAGGGGATTGGACTAGATGACCTCCATGAGATCCCTTCCAACCCTGATATTCTATGATTCTATGGTCAGTTCTTGGTTCTAATACAGACTCCCTGTGTGGCTTTGAGTAAGTTACCTAGGAAAAAATAAAAGTGTGTACATCCTATTTTCAAAGGAGGCTTTGGGCTAGATTCACAAAGGGGTTTAGGCGCCTAAATCTCAGAATCAGTCCCCACTGGGATTCACAAACCCCGCTCTGCTACCACTGAATGCTATAAGTGCCTAAATTTGTTTAGCATGCAAGGTTTTGCAGTAAGAAGAGCTCTTAAACATCTAATTTTCTCCCTCTGGGTATGCACACTGCTGCCACACATGAGGCATCTGGGTTCCTATACCTCAAAGCAATACATTGGACAGGCTAAAATGAAGAGTCTTGAAATCAATAATCGCTTTTGAAAATTGTGGCCTGCATTCTTCTCTTGAAATCAGTGTCAAAGGCTAATTGAACAGGAGATGCTGGGCTATTCTATTAGAGGTGTAGTTTGTGTGGTGTTGAAGTCTCCCAACACAGTGAAGTCTCCTGAAATTCCTCTCTGTGTCAGACAGGATCTCTCTCAGTTCCTCAGGGAATGCTTTGGTACCTGTGGGTTTATAGATTAGAAGGCTACACAAGAAAGTCCATCTGAGAATAATCACTGGGAGAGGAAGAGTGGAAGTCTTGGAGAAGACCACTGGCAGCTTGTTATACTAGTTTGTTTTCCTGGAAGGTGCTCAGACGATACCATGATAGGCACCAAGATAAATGGATGGATGGATGGATGGATGGATGGAAAGATGATGAAGTTAGTGTTTGATGAAACATTGCCTGTAAACCAACAGAAAGGGATTCTCCCAACAAAAGCAAAATATTCCCATTAGGGCACAAATCCAATTTAATTAATGGCCACTGCTTTCTTCTAACAGAGAGTGATTCTCTGTAATTATTCCTGCTGTTTATAAACTAGAGTAAATACATTAATAAAAGCAGGGTATAGTGTGAATGAGATGACTCAGGTAAGATCAGCATTGCTGCTGACGGATTCTTCATTTATGAAGAAGGATGAAGTCAATAGACAGGTCTGTTTGTTTTATTTATTTAAAATCATTTATTTAAAAAAAAAAACCTGGGTTTGGGGGATATCAAAATGGGAGTGTTAGGTCTGAGCCCTGAGTAGCTGGGATGGTTTAGTATGTAAAAGACTGAATTATACAGTGTTTAATTCAATACAAAATCCCTTTAGCTTTTTACCTTTAGCTAGATCTTGGAATGTTCATAACCATGTTGCTCACCCAATCATCTCAGACACTTTGTAGAGATCTGGGTCCAAATTCAGCACCAAGATAAGTGGATGCCATGGTCATTGACAGGAGCGGAAAATTCAGAAATTCTCTGTCTCACTAATCACATTCTCATCCCTTGAGCTAATATTTTAAAAGACAATGGCATTTTTGTGAATACATATTTTCCCATTCTGAATATTTTTTTCCTGAATTTATATTTCTAGAGCTAGTTTACCAGGCACGGGCTGGACAATGCTGTGGGAATGAAACAGCCTCTAGTAAATGAGGCTGTTTGTAGAATTCCTGTGTCATTTGCTCTAGAAGTTGGAAGGTACATAATAGATAGCTGGAATAGGTGCATATGTATACTCAAAAATGTAAGTGTAGACATGATCAGAGCCCTAGTTTAGATGAGGAGAGTTGAGCTTTCATACCAATTGAGTTTTGCTGACCAATGATTGAGGGTTTTTTTTTCCAAATATATATGTCTAGTGGGATACCATTGTCAACAATGCAAAGGAAAATCGCAGTGCTACCACAGAATTCATCCTGCTTGGGTTTGGAAACCTCCATGAACTGCAGCTTCTACCCTTTGTGACTGTTTTATTTATCTACATGATCACTGTCTCTGGTAACATGCTTGTTGTCATCACTGTATTGGCTGATCGTAGCCTTCACACCCCCATGTACTTTTTCCTGGGCAACTTATCCGTCTTGGAGATCTGCTACATCTCAACCATTGTCCCTAAGATGTTGAGAACCTTCCTTACAGAGCATGAAGTTATTTCACTCATGGGTTGTATCACACAGTTGTATGTGTTTGGTTCCCTAGGTATTTCTGAGTGTTTGCTCTTGTCAGTCATGTCCTTTGACCGGTATTTAGCCATCTGCCGTCCGCTACATTATTCAGCAATAATGAACTTCAAGGCTTGCCTTCTGCTAGCAGCTGGTTCTTGGGCTGCTGGCTTTGCGGTTCCTGTGATAAGCATAGTTATGGTATTCAGATTGCCTTTCTTTATTTCCAATGAGATAGACCATTTCTTCTGCGATTTAATGCCTCTGCTAAAACTGTTGTGCACTGGTGCTTATAAGATTGAGGTTGTAACTTTTACCTTTGCTGCCTGTGTGGTTGTGGTTCCATGTTTACTAACCCTTGTTTCCTACTACAGGATCATATTGACTATCTCTAGGATCCCTTCCACCACAGGAAAAAAAAAAGCCTTCTCCACCTGCTCCTCACACCTTCTTATTGTTAGCATTTTCTATGGGGCCCTCATTATTATCTACGGTTTTCCAATAGGAAATCAGTCACCTGGTCTAAACAAAGTCTTCTCTGTGCTCTACACTGTCCTAACTCCCACAGCCAACCCCCTCATATACAGTCTGAGAAACAAGGAGGTCAAGGATGCCCTGAGAAGCATTGCAATGAAGGCAATCACTTTCAGAAGTTAAATGGTTATCCCTGATGTTGGATGTTTGGCATGAATTGCATTTCCATTCATTTCTGTCAATGTAGATAGTTGCTAAGTTAAAAATGCTGGGCTGTACATGGCATGAGTGCAAAGAGGAGCTCTCTGCATTTAGTGCTTATGGTTTGTCACCCTTCTAGGTTGTTTTGTAAATTTCAGGCAGAGTCACATGTTATTGGATGGCTATAAAAATAGTTTAAACTAAAAGCAATTTTGATGAAAGAATGTTATCCATTACTTCTAGGATCTCTTGCATTTAACTCCTAGGGGAATTCTGTACCACTGCACAATATAAAATTTGCACAGAATTAATGTTCTGAGCAGAATTTCAAGTTTTTCCCACAGAAATGGGGCTGCATTAGGGGCTGCTGGACTTGCAGAGCACAGTTCTCCAGCTCACAGTGAGTGGAGGGCCCATCCTGGTGGAGATGGAGGCTCTGCACATTCTGGCACCCAGCTTGATCCTCATCCACCCAAGGATCAGAAAGGGCCTGGAAGACCTGGCTCTGGCAAAGGTTGAAGAAGGGCCAGGCCGCACTGTGTCAACTGATGGGACAGTAAAGAAGGTGGGGAGAGTAAAGACTCTGGAGGGGGGTTGTGCATGTGTCTGGGCCAGGGGTGACCTGTGGCTGGACCCTGCGAAGAGGGGTACAAGTATCTGGGGTGGGAGGTGCCCCACAGCTGGACACTGGGGGGAGGGTTTGTGGGTGTCTGGGCTGGGGGGTGCCCTGCACCTGTGAACTGGGGGTGGGGGATGTGGATATCTGGGCTCTGGGGAGCCTCATGTTGCCCCCTCCAGCATTCCCCAGTTGGAACTGGTTGTTACAGGGGATTTCTTTCACTCTCTGCTCCTTAGGGAATCTTTGCTTTGATGTTGTTTTTTTCTGGTTGACGTACTTGTTGACAGGTATTTTGAAATAAGTTAGCAATCACTTATTGGAGTGATTATACTGTGTTATTCTGACAAATAAAATATGCAGAAGTTTTAATAGTTTGGTGAAAAGTTCCCCAAGGAATAGCATTGGTCAGCTTTTCTGGAAGGTTTGACCCAAAAGTCGTAATTATTTGGGTGTTGTTATTTCTGGGTGGTCAGCTTGAGACACTTTAAAGAAGTATGATTCTAAGAAAATAATCAGCACCCAACCTATGCAAATCAAAGCCCAGTTACATTCAATCATTTTTGGCTGGCATTTTCCAAATGGCCTGAGGGACTTGAAATTCTGTGGGATTTCATCTTTATGGTCTGGATTTTTAAAGGAATTTAGGTTTCTGTGGGATTTTCAAAAGCATCTAAACACTTAAAAATCATCTTTTGCAATGACAGTTAGTATGGAGGGACATTGGAATATACACTAGCTGCCTAAATACCTTTAAAAATGTGTCCCTTTGGCCCTTTGGACATCCCAGCCTTAACACTGTAGCTTGAAATAGCCATTAGAGCAAAATAAACACCATGTGGGAGGCACAAAGAACAATGCAACATCCAAAGGCACTTAACGGATCTTTGTAACTTTGAAAAATCTCACCCTATTTTGATTAAAAGAATACTATCCATTTCTTCTGTCATCTGTCTTGCTTGAGGAATGCCTTTGTTTTATGTTACATATACTAACACTGAGCTAATTGTTGGTATTAAATAAATAAGATGAAGATTTCACCATTTTCATCATGGTCATCAACATTTTTTCAACAGAGCCATGAAATTGGCCTTTTCCCCTTAGTGCTGTAGTGGATCCGGATGGCATCAGAACAGCATACAGGCCATTTTGCCACATTGTTCTCAAAATGGCATCCTCTGCACAGCATGACCTCACACACACCGTACATGAGAGGTCTTACTGCATGCAGGACGGCCTTTGAAGACCTACATGTCTCTCTGCCTCCTGACTGGGGTATTTCCAAGCTGCATAGTCCCCTGCCTGCACTATGTTACTCCCAACAAGCCAGACTGCCTTACCAGGTTGATGTGTGGGCTTGGCTTTCTGTTCCAAGGCTATGAATTACCATAAATGAGAGTAGTTATAAGTCACCATGCACCAAGCACAGTTAAAGCATTTCAGAGAAAACCTCTTCAATACAAGAAAAGAATCTACGAGCATGCTAGTAAGGTTAGCGGAGATCATCCCAACTCCCACCGTGGGGGATCTGCTCCATGCACGGCCGGTGCAAGGATGTTTCATGCCCTAGGCAAAACTTCCACCTTGTGCGCCCCCCCCACTCGCCCCCCTGAGGCGCCCCCCCCGTGGCAACTCTACCTCCTGCCCTGAGGCACCCTCCCCACCAGCTCATCCCTGCTCCATGCACGAGCACAAGCACCCCGAGAACTCCATCGCTGCTTCACTTCTCCCGCCTCCCAGGTTTGCGGAGCCTAAGCTGATTGGTGCGGCAGGCCTGGGATGGGGGAGAAATGAAGCATCTCACCCCTGCCCTGCCTCCTCCCCAAGCACGCCATGGCTGCTTCACTTCTCCCGCCTTCCAGGCTTGTGGCACCAATCAGCTTAGGCGCCGCAAGCCTGGGAGGTGGGAGAAATGAAGCAGTCATGGCTTGCTTGGGGAGGAGGTGGGGCAGGGATGAGCTGAGGCAGGGCGTTCCCTTGCATGCTGCCCCCCCCCAGTTTACTTGCTGCAGGTGGCCCTCCCCACGCTCCCCTGCCCCAGGTCCCTACACCTAAATGCCAACAGCGACCAGGGCGGCTGGAGATCTGGCCGCTGCAGTCTCTGCCAAAGAAAATGGTGCCCCCCAAATCCCAGCACCCTAGGCAACTGCCTAGGTTGCTTAAATGGTTGCACCGGCCCTGGGTCCATGTGAGTCCTTCCAACTCATCCATAAGGAAAGGAGGCCTCATGGGACAGAAGGTCCTGTCCATTCACTGGATCAGAAATAAGGCCCCATGTCAGTTTAAACTCAGGCTAGTTCTCCAGAAGTCCTTCCTTTGTCTGTTGACCTCAGGAGAATCCAGTTTGAGCCAGTATATGAGACCCTCTTCAGGTCGGGGTACCTTTCTGGCGATGTCACAGAAGGAGTGAATTTGTCTAAACACCCCCACTCACCTTTTCTTAGTTCCTGGAGGGCCGTAGTCAGCCTTCTCCATGGAATTACACACAGTCCCTGGTCTACAGTGATACATAAATTTATCTCCGTAAGATCTCCCAATGATGTGGTAGCTACTTGCCAGATATGTCACACCAAGTGTTTATATTGCACCTTGCCTGTTGGGTTTCTGACCAAGACTGGGAGTCGTACACACTACAACAGCAATACAATAACAGTAATAATATAATTTGGTGCCTCACAGTGTAAATTGCAAGACTGAGGCCCGGATGTCTGAAGTTATGTGTAAGGGGACTGTTGGCCCCTTACGAAAATTCAGTGGGTTTTTTTGGGTTGGCTAGCTCACAGTACCAAAAGGAAGAGAAAGGGTCGATGGGAAATCAGGACTCTGAGACTGACAGTCCCCAGGAAAAATGGGGAGTGGTCAATGCTTCACTTTAGCCTGACTGACAGGGTGGGCAGGCTAATGAGGGAGTCAGGAAGCCAGGCGGGTCCCATCGACCGTGTGAGCTGGAATTGCCTGGAACAGACAGAGTGGGGCTGAGCTAAGGAGAGAGCAGGGGCCTGAGTTGAGCTGGGGAACAGAGCTGTGCCACCCAGAGAGAACCAGGTCAGTGCTGAGAACAGAGTTACAGAAGCAGCCCAGAAAGCAGACCTGTGCTGGGAGCAGAACTGTAGCAAGCAGGACCAGAGAAGCAGCCCAGGGAGCTGGAGGCAGAACAGCGGCCATGCTGAGGCAGAGTGGAGCTGGAGCTGGGGCTGGGGCTGAAGCAGTCTAGAGCTGGGTACGGTGAGCAGCTGGGGAGAGTGAGAGGCCAAGCACAGGGAGACACCTCCAGCCGAGAAGTCTTGCAGGCCAGACTTGGAGGGGATCGTAACCCCAAAAGGACACGGGCTATGCCAGGAAGAAAGGTACTGCCACCCAAAGCCTGAAGGCGTGTGGCCACTGCCAGAGCAAGTGTCCGACCCACAGCCTCCCTGCAGCACAGCCAGGGCCTAGACAGGAGCCCTGGGATGTGTGAGGAGCAGACTGAACTTCCCTTACATTCCAGAGATGCTGGTTGTGATGCCCCTGTGCCACAGAGCGCACCCCAGAGTGGGGACACTCGAAGCCCCTGCCTTAAGTGACCACAACAAGGTTGGGGGTTGAGCCCCTCAGGAATCCTGGGCCCAGCCTTGTTGGGGTTATGAGGACTCTACCACATGGGAAATTGGAAGGGGAGTCTCGAGGTCAGGCAGGACTCTGGGAAAGGGAGGTGGGAGTGAGGACTCAGATCCTTTCAGTAGCCCATTTCACCGGGGTAGTGTATAAGCCAGGAAAGTTCCCCGCAATAGCGGGACAATTCCTCTGCTTACCTATGCAGGAGTAGCTGTTCTCAGCATTGCAATGCCTAACTTAATTTACAGCTTAACTCACATTTTCAGAAAGGATTTTGGCACCTAGGAGCCAAAATCCCACTGATAGTTGATGGGGCCTTGACTCTGAAATGCCTAAATCCCTTTTAAAAATGAGATTTAGGCTCCTAAATCATTTAGTTGTTGCAACACTGAGTGAAACAACACCTAAATGCCTTCAAAAATCTTCACCTAAGTTTGATCTTTTTATTTTATTTTAATTATTTTATTTTAGTTATTTTATCAGTAAAATGTCTGAAGGTATATTCATATTTTCATGTGCTCCATCAAAATCCTTTCAAAGGCTGTCATTGACTTCCATGGGCTTTGGATGAATCCCTGTCTTCATAGGGAAGTTTTGTGCCTGGGCCAACAAAGTCCCATAAAAATTCGGCCAAGTCGTTTCCAGACCACAGAGAAATAGACTGTCCCTTTTCTGTAGGGAGGTGTAATTTTAGATCTTCATTACCATGCTGTTTTCCATCAACCATGTCTCCTTAACTTTGACCTCACAAACTCTCCATGAGATACACTTTGCACTATAATCCCATGTGCTGTGCATGCATCATGGAAAGGTCTTCAGAGACCAAGGCTCAAACAGTTGCCAAGGCAGATAAAAGGTCTCTGCTTATGTTCAAACATCTGGATTTTGGACTGAATTGAAGAGACACAGCTCTGCTCCCCAGGTAGGTGGGAAAGCAATTTTGTTGCTTTTTCAAATGGGTAAAAGCTTCTCAGTTCTGACTCTATTATTGGGACAATGAGTTTCACGGCTACCACAATTCAGGGCAACAAAAGTTCTGGGATGGATAGAAAACTTCATGTTTCAGGGATGAAGGCAATCTCTAACTATAGAGACCACTAGAGAGGCAGATTATCTGACATCTGCTTCATGCAGAAAGCACCTTGTACTGGCCTCTGTCAGAGACAGAATACTAGGCTATCTGAACCTCAGATCTGACCAACCTGGCAATCTCAGTGCTTCTAATAGAAATCAGTTAGCATGAGTCTCCTCTCGCTCGCAGGAGCAGAAATCAGGGGCAGCTTCACACATATCCGATCAGTATCTATCCCCGACTGGGTGGAAGAACAGGAGGTGTGGATGGCTTAAGTGGCTGGGAATGTGATACAAAAATCAATCAATGATTCAAGTGCATGCCATGTCACTCTATTCACCTAACTTTGTTATCATTACTCAGGGATTTGGTGGCCATTGTGAGTTAGAGTGCACCTGATACTATTCAAGTGCAATATCAGATGGCTCCGGTGTATCAACACTTACAACCAGGTGTTGTGCTTATTAGGAGATCAGGACCACACATGGCAGTTAATACTGGCTGGTGCAAACTCAAAATTGTGGAACTGATGGCATGGGACATGTGCTTATAAATTACTTTCTTGATGAAAAAAATCATTTCAGAATTTTTATTTCTGAAAGGGATCATTCAACAAGTTGCTTGGAAAAGTTTGCAGCACTTGGCGCTTGTTTATATTTGAACAATGTTGTACCTAGCCGATCCTTATCAAAGCAGGTGAATGACCATCCCAGGGTCTTACAGACTAGTGACACTGTTCAATACCAGTACACTTATTAAAGCAATAATGAGAGAGAGAGAGAGAGAGAGTTCTAGAACACTGGGAAGAATGGCACTTGATAGGAAGAATTATGTATGGCTTCTATAATATCATAATGCATCTCAACATTTAGCAGAGTGTGTGTGTGTGTAAGAAAGAGAGAGAGAATCAAGCAAGAGGTTGATGACAGGAGTACGTCACATGTATTTGGATTGCCAAAACAAACTTGATAAAGCCACTCACCAGAAGCTGTGAAGGAAGCTGCATAGTACATTGGTTAGTGTTCTGCCATGGATCGAAACGGCAAAAGGTTAGCAGGTTATATTTAATAGTGTTTTGCACCCATATAAAAGAGAAGGGGAAACAGCCTCACTGATTCCAGTGGAGTTACTCCTGATGTATGCAAGGAGGTTTGAGAGAAGAGCGAGCCCCCTTAAAGAGAGCAAAGCTTGCAGCAAGGATTTTCAGAGATGAAGCACCCAATTCCTGGCCGATTGCTTTGAAAATCCCAGTCAAAGTGGTATTATTTACAAAATGTTCTTGTCTTTAAAACAAGGGCACTGAGGAGACAAAGGTAACAAATGATTTTGTCAATCGGATGTGATTGTCAAGGAAATGTAAATTCTGGGAAATGAACTCTAGATTTGCTTTTTCCATTTAATATTTTGTTGGAGGTGGGGTGGGAGGGAAGCAACCTACAGAGAAACCATAATTTTTTTTAGCATTGATGTCAGTCCCACCAGCTTTCCGAGTAGCAGTGTCAACCGGTCATTCCAGAGTAACTCTTGAGTCCTCAGCATGGGGCAAGGCATTACTTCCATTGATATCAGTTGAAAAGAGAAGCAAATCTGCCCTGCTAAAAAAAAGATCATCTCTTTAAAAAGAACTCACTGTTGCTTCCAGGCATGAAATCTCCTGAATCTATCTATCTATCTATCTATCCTGCGATCAGTATAAGTCTAACATACACTACACGTCTGTGGCTGAACAATACAGTCCCTTTGTGCCACCTTCTTTCTCCAGATATGCATAATCTCAGCTCTTTAGCAATGCTTAGAAGAGGCAGACATTTACTATGAGACAGGAAACGCTGATTGATCCCTGTTAAAACAGCATAGGGAAAGACCATTCTGAGCATCATTGGAACCTATTCTCTGCCTATTTTTTACTTAATTGGCAAAAACTGCTCTTTCTATTACTTGCCTGGAACCTTTGAAGACCCACCACCTTCATTGTGGCTGCAGGGATGAAAATGATTGGCCCTATAAGTAGTCCTTGATAAGCAAATCTTCTTATTCTCCCCTCCCCAGCCCCAGCCTGAATATGGGAGATTTTACCACACTCTGTTGAAGATACGATGGTGGGGAAGTTGGAACCTTTTGCGATGATGAGGTTGAGCGTGGAATTTGGAGAAGCACGGGCTGGGAGGCTGGTCTCCCCACCAGCAGAGAGTTAAGCATATGGCGCATTATCTGTGGTGCATAGTGGTCCTGCCAGCAGTGACTTGTGGAGGAGTAGATGGCATGAACTGCCAGGTCAGGTCAGGTTTTAGTTTCCTTGCTATGCAGGCTGTGCATCAGAAATATGCTGCGTACAGCAACCTGAACGGACACACAATGGAGGCTGAGGTTTCCAAAGCCATCTAAGGAACTGGGCACCCCAATTCCTATTCAAATGGATGGCAATGAGTCATCTTCCTCTCTTAGGCAGCTTTGAATATCCCAGATGCAGTTTTTGTGCTTCAATTACACTAGCCATGCAATGAGGACCACCAAGAGACCCAGCTGGCCTCATGTTAGGCCTGCCGGTGCTTTTGCTTCATGCCTTTCTGTAACTGAGGGACAGAGACAAGCCCTCTGAGGAAGCTCAGTCAATAAAGGGTTGAGTGGTAAGAAGATAGGTGGCATAGTGAGTATGGGTCTTTGGAAACCTTTCATTCAATTCCTTCCTCCGTCACAGCCCCCTTGGTCAAGTCACTTAGTCTCTCTCTGCCTGGGTTCCTTATCTGTAAAGTGGGGTAACAGCATTTCCATTTATGAAAGGGATTTTGGGGGGAATAAATATATTACAGGTTGTTAGATGTTGTTGTGATGGGAGTAATGTAGGTGCATTAGATATATAAGAAATGCTATTTTTAGACTCGTGTTAGTCTGGATCTGTAAAAAAGCAATAAAGAGTCCTGTGGCATCTTATAGACTAACAGATGTATTGGAGCATAAGCTTTCATGGGTTAATACCCACTTTGTCAGATGCATTCATCAGAAGAAAAAGTGTCTCTGTTATTTGCACCCAATTTTTCTGTCAGGCACTTCAGTGTAAATCCAGAATAACTCAATTGGCTTTGAGAAAAGAAATAAGGCAAACCTTTGGGGCAAATTCTTCTCTCAGACGCCCTAGTATAAATCCAGAGTCAGAGCCAATTAACAATAACTCGAGTTCTTCTCACCCTCAGATCTCACGGCACGTTATGTTGAAGTCTAGCATCATTACCTTCATTTTACAAGTGGGTAAACTGAGGTACAGAAGGGGGATGGGACTTTCTCTAGATAGCCCAACAGGCCAGTACCAGAGCTTGGGATAAAACCCAGTAGAGCACTTTGTTCACTTGTTCACACTATCATCTGGTTTAATTCCAAGATAGGACTCTGGCCTTTTGGGCCCAATTCTGTTCTCATTTAACCCCGTATCAATCCAGAGTGACTCAGTGGAATTCTTCTGGCCCAACTGAGATCAGAGTCTGTCCCCCAGCATTAAAATGTGGAGATACTAGGACCAGCAGTGGAGGTTCCCAGCCTCTCTGTGATAATTCCCTTTCTCCTTTCCCCTTGTCAGATCCCAAGCATGGGCAGTGGAAACAGCACCACGGTGACAGAGTTTGTCCTTCTGGGCTTCACATCAAGCCCAGACCTGCGAGCTCTGCTCTTCGTGCTTTTCTCAGTCAGCTATGTCACCATCCTGCTGGGGAACGCAGGCCTCCTGCTGGTCATCCACCTCGACAGTTGCCTGCACACCCCCATGTACCTCTTCCTCAGGCACCTGTCCTTCGTCGACCTCTGCTACTCCTCTGCCATTGTCCCCAGGGCTCTGAACAGCTTTGTGATGGGAGATGGGACAATCTCCTTCCTGGGGTGCGCCGTGCAGTTCTGTGTCTTCGGCGGCATGCTGACCACCGAGTGCTGTCTGCTAGCCGTCATGGCCTATGACCGCTTTGTGGCCATCTGCAAGCCACTGCTCTACACGGTCGCCATGTCCGATGGGATTTGCACCTGGCTCCTGGTCTGCTCCTATGCCAGCAGCTTCCTGAACTCCTTAATCCAAACTGGCTACACATTCAGCTTGCCCTTCTGCGGGGCCAACCAGGTGGACCATTTCTTCTGTGACATCACACCCCTGCTGAAACTCTCTTGCACCAAGACCCAGAGCAACAAGACCATCATCCTGGCCTCAGCCTGCGTCATCGGTGTCAGCAGCTTCCTGATCACACTGATCTCCTACCTGTACATCTTCACGGCCATCCTTAGGATCCCCTCCCCTCAGGGCAGGCGCAAGACCTTCTCCACCTGCACCTCTCACCTCACAGCTGTCTCCATCTTCTTCGGGACTCTGATCTTCATGTACTTGCGGCCCAAGCCAAGTTATTCTGCTCAGCAGGACAAAGCTGTCTCTGTGCTGTACACAATAGTGATTCCCATGGTGAACCCCATGATCTACAGCCTGAGAAATAAGGATGTTAAAGAGGCATTGAGGAGATGCTTCCTGTCACAGTCACTGGGTGGCGTCTTTCCACCTTTCCCTCCCCCAAAGAATCTGGCCTAAGCACAGCTTTCTATAATACATAGAGGGAGAAGAGCTAAAGACCAGATGACATTCACAAGGGGCTTTGCTAATGATGATCTATCAAAGGTGGGCAGCAATTTTCAATGGACCCAAGGGAGTTAGGTGCTCAAATCCATCCATATGCAATGACAGTGGAATGCCTTTCTCTCTTAGTATCCTTTTAAAATCCCTGGCCAAAATACCACAGTGATGAGCAACAAAATAAAAACACGTTGGATAAACAAACAAACAGATTTGCAATGATTAGATAGATAGATAGATAGATAGATAGATAGATAGATAGATATCAGAGGGGTGGCCTTGTTACTCTGGATCTGTAAAAGCAGCAAAAAGTCCTGAGGCAACTTATAGAATAACAGACTTATTGTAGCATGAGCTTTCGTGGGTGAATACCCACTTTGTCGGATACATGTGGCCGACGAAGTGGGTATTCATCCACGAAAGCTCATGCTCCAATACGTCTGTTAGTCTATAAGGTGCCACAGGACTCTTTGATGCTTTCTTAGATGATAAATAGATAGATAGATAGATAGATAGCCAGTGGTTCTGCTGCCACCACCATCCACTTTAAGACTTTGGGGGGAAGGGATAGCTCAGTGGTTTGAGCATTGGCCTGATAAACCCAGGGTTGTGAATTCAATGCTTGAGGGAGTTATTAGTTAAATTAGAAAAGATGGGGATCAATATGAAAATTGAAAGGTGGATAAGGAACTGGTTAAAGGGGAGACTACAACGGGTCGTACTGAAGGGTGAACTGTCACACTGGAAGGAGGTTACTACTGGAGTTCCTCAAGGATCAGTTTTGGGACCAATCTTATTAAACCTTTTATTACTGACATGGACACAAAGCGGAGAATGTGCTAATATTTGCGGATGACACAGCTGGGAGGTATTGCTAACACAGAGAAGGACCGGGATATCATACAGGACATGGATGACCTTGTAACTGGAATATAGTAATAGATGAATTTATAGTGAAAAAGTGCAAGGTCATGCCTTTGGGATTAATATAGAATTTTAGTTATAAATTGGGGACATCAGTTGGAGCACCGAGGAGGAAGGACCTTGGAGTATGGTGATCACAGGATGACTATGAGCCGCCAATGTGATATGGCGTTAAAAGCTAATGCGGTTTTAGGATGCATTCAGGCGAGTATTTCCAGCCAAGATAGAGGTATTTGACATTATATAAGCACTGGTTAGACATTATTTGGAATACTATGTGCAGTTTGGTCTCCTATATTTAGAAGGATGAATTCAACTGGCAGATTCAGAGATGGGCTACTAGGATGATCCGAGGATGGAAACCGTCTTATGTGAAGGAAATCAAAGAGCTGGCTGTTTTGCCTAACCAAAAAGAGGGTGAGGGGGGATATGCTTGCTCTTTATGAATATATCAGAGGGATTATTATGTAGGGAGGGAGAGGAATTATTTAAACTTGTACCAATGTAGACACAGAACAAATGGGTATAAACTGGACACTAGGAAGTTTAGACTTGAAATTAGACAGAGTTTCTAACCATTAGAGGAGTGAAGTTCTTGACACGCCTTCCAAGGGAGTTGTGGGGGCAAAAGACATATCTGGCTTAAGACTAAGCTTGATAGTTTATGGAAGGGATAGTATGATGGGATAGCTTATTTGACAATTGATCTTTGATTTAGCAGCGTAAGTATGCCAGTTGTCGTGAATAGGACGTAGATGGGATGGATCTGAGTTACTACAGAGCATTCTTTCCTGAGTGCTGGCTGGTGAGTCTTGCCAACATGCTCAGGGTTTGCTGATCGCCATATTTGGTCGGAAGGAATTTTTCCTCCAAGGCAGATTGGTAGAGGCCCTGAAGGTTTTTCGCCTTCCTCTGCAGCGTGGGGCATGGGTCACTTGCTGGTAGATTCTCTTCAGCTTGAGGTCTTCAAACCACAATTTGAAGACTTCAATAACTCAGACATAGGGTAGGAGTTTGTTATAGAAGGGGGTGGGTAGGATTTTGTGGCCTGCTTTGTGCAGGAGGTCAGACTAGATGATCATATTGGTCCCTTCTGACCTTAAAGTCTATGAGTCTATGAGTGTCATAACTATGAAGGGAAGGGTAACAGCCCTCCTGTGTACAATACTATAAAATCTCTCATGACCAGAGACACCAAAATCCTTTTACTTGTAAAGGGTTAAGAAGCTCAGGTAACCTGGCTGACACCTGACCCAAAAGACCAATAAGGGGAAAAGATACTCTCAAATCTTGGTAGGAGGAAGGCTTGTGTTTGTGTGCTCTTTGTTTTGGGGGTTGTTCGCTCTTGGGACTAAGAGGGACCAGCCATCAATCCCTGCTCTCCAAATCTTTCTGAACAAGTTTCTCATATTTCAAACTTGTCAGTAACAGCCAGGCAAGGATATTAGTTTTATCTTTGTTTTCTCAACTTGTAAATGTTCCTTTTTCTAGAGGGTTTACCTCTGTTTGCTGTAACTTTGAACCTAAGGCTAGAGGGGGTTCCTCTGGACTCTTTAAATCTGATTACCCTGTAAAGTTATTTTCCATTCTGACTGTACAGAGATGATCTTTACCTTTTCTTTAATTAAAATTCTTCTTTTAAGAACTTGATTGATTTTTTTCATTGTTTTAAGATCCAAGGGTTTTGGATCTGTGTTCACCAGGACTAACTGGTGAGGGTATACTCTCAAGCCTACACAGGAAAAGGAGTGTAAGGACTTGGGAGGGGAGGAATTAGTCTCAAATCTGCCCAGGAAAGGGGGGGTTACAGACTTGGAAATATTTGGGGAAAGGGAGAGTTCCAAGTGGCCCTTCCCTAAGATTTGGAACACACTTGATGGTGGCAGCTTAATGATGACCTAAGCTGGTAAAAAAGCTTAGGGGGCTTTCATGCAGGTCCCCACATCTGTACGCTAGAGTTCAGAGTGGGGAGGGAACCTTGACAGGGGGTCATTTAGGGATTTGGGGCAAAAATCTGTCTAGGGATTGGTCCTGCTTGTAACAGGGGGTTGGACTAGATGACTTCATGAGGTCCCTTCCAACCCTGAGATTCTATGATAGTCTAACAAATAGTGAACAGAAGTAGGAGAGGAATAACATTTCAATTTGTATCTACTTCAAGGCAGAGATTAAATTACTGACCCATGGGGGTAACCTGAATGCAGTACAGAAAGTCAGCATGACTAACATTTTCCAAAGTGGCTCTTGGTTTTGTGACCACTCAGCTCATACACCTTGGTCCTGAGATGTCAGAGGTAATGAGCAACTGCAGCTGCTATCATCCATCCATCTCTCCCTCTCTATCTCAGATGATGAGCTCTCCAGGTTGGCTTCCCTTTGGAGAAACTAGATACACAGATTCAAAGTTTCGCTTTTTTATTTACACTATCGCCTGGAACAGAGGTGCTCAGAAAGATCACACAGGCAATCCTTGCTATTAGAAATCCGATCCCTCAAACCAACACCTGATTCCCATGCAGTATCTTTGCCCAAGAATTGCCTTTAGATAAAGAACAAATTTTCTTTCTATTTTAAGAGCTGTCTTCAAAATAATATTATATTAAATTAACAATAGAGCATTTCTTCAAAGACTGAAAAGAGCTTTCACACTAAGAAAAAATGTAAGAGCGCCACCTATTGACGCCTGCCATAACAACATTAATTTGGGGGGAATGTATTTTGTTAAGAAAATCATTTAATGTAAATGTGAAGCAGAATATATTCAGGTTATCAGATTGGATGGAACAAACATTTAAAAGGTGCCTTGAATTATATAGATTTTTTATTTTATTGTTTTTAAATTCTTTTTCTTCAGAATAATTTGTTAAAAGTATTCTCAGAATAATCAGTAATAAATTACTTCCATAGAAAAGTAATGATTAATATGTAATTATTTATTATTAATAATAATAATTATTATTATCATCATGCAAATGTCTACAAAGGCTGAAGGGACCCATTATTGCTCTTTCTAAATACATCAGAGGGATAAACACCAGGGAGGGAGAGAAGTTATTTAAGGGTCAAAATTGGCACAAGAACAATTGAATATAAACTGGCCATTAATCAGTTTAGGCTTCAAGTTAGATGAAGGAGTGAAGTTCTGGAACAGCCTTCCATGGGGAGCTGTGGAGACAAAAAACCTAACTTGTTTTATGGCTGATCTTGATAAATTTATGAAGGGGGTGGTAAAATGAGACTACCTACAATGACATATGGCAGGGGTAACCAAAATTACTGACCCTCTTGAGCCTCACATGACCATCTTCAGAAGTTCCAGAGCTGGGGCACACTCGCTGTGACTCAGGGATTCACCCCAAGGGAGGCACCTGCCAGTGTGAAGAGTGGGTCTTGGGACATGTCTGCCATGACTCAGGGTTTCAACAGGAATGGGGCTGAAGCCCTGAGTCCCAGCAGATGCACCCCAAGATCCCCTCCGTACTGGGCAGAAGCCCCTAGCTCATGACCCTACTGCAAGGCAGAGATCCCAAGCTCACCCCCCAAGTCTGGCAGGTAGAGAAGGGAGTGGGGAGGCGAATGGCTCCATGAGCAACACTTTACCTGTAAAATAGACGCATGCAGCTCACTAGTCCATGACTGGTATTAGCAAATATCCTCAACAGCCAGAGATGGCACACTACGTGGGGCGGGCTCCATTTCACACAGAAATATGGAAAGGGGCTTTTCATGGAACATTTCCGTTTTCTGCACTGAGAAACCAAATACCCCAACATGGGAACATTTGGAGTGAGACATCCTTCTGCAGCATCTCACAGGAGCTTCTCCAGCTTCTCACAGTCTAACTGAGAGTCTTAAGCCTGGGGATATGTCTCTATCTGACCTTGGGAAGATCTACTTTGTTTACTGGAGCAGGGACTTGGACCTGATTGTCCTAACTGCTAAAAGACTGGCCTAACAACCAGGCTGCAGAGTCATTCCCTTCTTTTCTGGCCCAAAGAATTAAGTATTTCATGCAAAGTGGATTGTTCTCTTCTCAGATCAGAAGATGGCTCAATTCTGCAGGCTTTTTAGAGGATAAAATCCCCTTGATCTCAGATGAGATTTAGGTGGACTATGGGTCGCTGTATCAGACTCACTGTGATCAACCATTTACCATGGAAATCCCAGATGTCAATTATTGAATATCATTCTTGGGTAAATATGGTTAATAAGTCTCAGAACATACCATTTTAAAAAATAAATATCATATTATAAATGGCTATGAATTCTGTTTTCAGAATGTGAATGAGAGCCTCTCTTCATTGCTGTGTGGCAAAACCGAAACACTTTCTTTCTTTCTTTCTTTCTCACCACTCCTGCAAAATATTTAAAGCCCTAGAGTAGAACTCCTCCTCTTATACAGGGACAGATTATAAAGGTATTTTACATTCCAATGGGAGTTGAATATCTTTAAAATCTGTCCTTATTCATTTGAGTAGTCTTACTGAGCCAGATTTATTTAGATACCTAGTGAGATTCTCAACAGAATCTTGGTACCTAACACTCATTGTAATCATTGGGTGTTAGGTGCCTATGGCATCCAACTGCCAATTTTGGGGCCTAAATCCCATCCAGTGGTATTCACAAAATCCCTTCTTGGCTGCTACTGAATCTGGTAGCTGCCTGAACTAACTTGTCACCTAAATTTTTGCAGTAAAAGCTCCCCGGGTGCCTATGTTTCTGCCTCTGGGCATGTGCACTACCGCTTTCCTCTGGACATCCAGACACTGAAGCCCCAGAGTGATTCATGAACCAGGGGAATAGGGGTCTAACCCACCTGGCCTGGCCTTCACTTTCACTATTGTGCATTCAGTCTATATCCATTAAATAGATAGATAGATAGACAGATAGATAGATAGACAGATAGATAGATAAGGCCTCAAATGGAGCATTATGTGCAGTTCTAAATGCCACATTTCAGGAAGGAGGTGGACAAATTAGAGAAAGTCCAGAGGAGAGCGACAGAAAAAAAATTAAAGGGGGGCATGATAACTCTTTTCAAGTATGTAGAAGGTTGTTACAAGGAAGAGAGAGAAAAACAATATTTTCATTAACCTCTGATGATAGGACAAGTAACAACTGGCTTAAAATGCAACAAGGGAGGTTTAGGTTGGACATTAGGAAAAAAAAACTTCCTGTCAGGGTATTTAAGCACTGGAACAAATTGGCTAAAGAGATGGTGGAATCTCCATCACTGGAGATTTTAAAGAACAGGCTAGACAAACATCTGTCAGGAATAGTCTAGCTATTAAATAGTCCTGCCTTGAGTGCAGGGAACTGAAGTGGATGACCTACTGATGTCCCTTCCAGTCCTACATTATAAGATTCTATAATAGATGCTTTACCAGATGAAGAGACTCCAGTGTGCAAAATGATTTTTCTGCTTCTGTATGTTCGACAGGAGATACACTGTGATTGTGTAACTTGAACAGAGTGGGACAGAAAGAACCAGAATTGTATAAACCAGCAAATGTCTACTGAAGTCAATGACTCAATGGAGGTATGATGATCTACACTAGTGTGATAGCTGACACCACTGACTGAGCCAGGGTTGAAATGATTTACACCAGCTTGGTATCTGGCCCCACTGACTTCAATGGAGCCATGTCTGTTTCACATCGACTGGGGTTTCAGTGAGTTGAGTTCAATGGATCTTTGGCAATTGACACTAGCTGGAGATCTGGGCTTTTGAAGTCGAACTTGGCCTCTTAAGGAGAGACATTTTGTGGATTTTCTCACTTAAGCATCATAATCTATTCTATCCAACTTGCTTTGATTCAGTTTTGCTGAAGTGCTTTCCAAAATCTCTCTTTAGGTGCCTAAATATCTTTGAAAATATGTCCCTAAGTGACTTGGGAGCCTAAGTCCCATAGTTTATTTCTCTGAGACTTTTACATTAGCTTCCATGGAACGGAGTACATGCAGTCTGACAATGTTCAGAGGAAAAGATAAACAACCATGCAAAGTAGAATCGTGAGGCTGGCTTTCATCATATAGGGTTGGCTGTCAGCTGCCCCTACCAGAGCATCTCCAGGGTTCAGAGTTATGGTATTAGCAATGACTATAGATTCCACTTACATTCAGGTTCCCATTTTACCAGCCACTGCATGGACATGCTACCAGAGAAACTTTGTGCTCCCAAAAAACTCACCATGTAACCAGACAGAGTTGGAGAAGGGAATTGTCAATATCCACATTTTACAGATGGGGACTTGAGAAACAGTGGGATTAAAGTTGAGATTGTCAAAGCTGCCTAAGCACTTTGGACACTAAAATCCTAATAAGGTCAATGAAAATTGGGCATCCAAATCCATCAGCATTTCAGTCTAAGTAGACTGCCCAGAGTCACACAAGAAGCTAGAAATATATTCCAGATTTCCAAAGTTATAGTCCAGCATCTTCACCACAAAACTATTCCTATGTTTGAGAGAGCTCCTCTTCCAAGGGCATAGGAATGAGCCTCTGATTCATCACCCTTACATTTTGTCTGTGATTTTAAAATGAGCCACAGGGAGTTAGACGCTAATTCACGTGGGCCGCTGAAAGTCCCTACCTTTCTCTATAATATTCACCAGCTGAGACCATTGTTCCATGGAAGAGTCTTGCTGTAATTCTGTTGTCTTTGGCACCTATTGTCATCCATCCTAAATACCTGTTCACTCTTCAATAGCCTTGATACTTCAGGGAGCTCAGTGGAAAAAGCCTTTCTTTGTTAGTTGTTTTCTCAGGGCCCCTTTCACCTGCTTGTTCCTCAGGCTGTAGATCAAAGGGTTCAGCATGGGGATGACAACGGTGTAGAACACAGATACCACTTTGCTTTGACCTGGGGAGTATATGGCCCCAGGCTGGGCATACATGAAGAAGATTGTTCCATAGAACAAGCTTACAGTTATCAGGTGGGTGGCACAAGTGGAAAAAGCTCTTTGTCTTCCCTCAGCGGAGGGTATCCTCGTGACAGTGGTGATGATGAAACCATAGGAGATAAGGATGACCAGGCCAGTGCTCACTATGATGAACCCGCACACAGCCAGCATCACCATTTCATTGGCAAAGGTGTCAGAGCACGAGGCTTGCATCACTGCAGGGACATCACAGAAGAAGTGATCTATTTTCCCCGGCCCACAGAAGGACAAGGTGAATGTAAAGCCTGTCTGGATGCTGCAGTTCAGGAAACCTGCAAAATAGGAGCCTGCCACTAGGCAAACACAAGTCCTCTTGGACATTGTGATTGGATAGCGCAGTGGGTTGCAGATGGCGACGAAGCGGTCGTAAGCCATCATGGCCAGGATGAACGTCTCGGTGGTCCCAAAGAAAGAGAAGAAGAATATTTGGGCAGCACAGCCATTGTAGGAGATGGTTCTGTGCCCCATTGAAAAGCACAGCAGGGCTTTGGGGGCAATGACGGAGGAGTAGCAGAGGTCCAGGAAGGACAGATTCTTCAGGAAGAAGTACATGGGGGTGTGGAGCCTGGAGTCAGCTCTGATGATGGTGATCATGCCAACATTCCCCACCAGTGTGACAGTGTATAGAACCAGGAAGAGGAAAGAGAGGAAGACTTGCAGTTCAGGATGACCTCCGAACCCCATCAGGGTGAACTCAGCCACCATGGTGTGGTTTTCCATGGCTCTTTTTGTATATGGAGGAAAGAAGAAACAACTTGTGGAGAATGTTGTTTCCACAATTAGCTCCAATCACCATATTGGTATACACTAGCTGTCAGCAGACACATGCAGTGGAATGATCCATTGCAACTCTCGGCATGGGACAGAGAAGACAATACATAATAATCATGCTTTCTTGCAACAGGTGTCACTCTTCCTTATCATGAGCAAACATCCAAATATATAGTGCATCACTGTAGAAATAGACTGGTCCTGAAAGTTGAAAGAAGGAAGAGAATTATTGAAAGAACTTCAACAAGCCAGAAAAACTGTCATAAAAATGTAGATCTAAATAAATATATTACATTAAAATAGCTAGAAAAAAGAGAGAAGGGAAAGGAAATAAAGAGATTAGAAAAGGAAAACAGAGGAAAAAGATAGATAGATAGATAGTAGGGCTGTTGATTAATCACAGTTAACTCATGCTATTAACTAAAATAAAATCATGATTTAAAAAATTAATCACGATTAATTGCAGTTTTAATCACACTGATAAACAATAGAATACCAATTGAAATTTATTAAATATTGTTGATGTTCTTCTACATTTTCAGATATATTGATTTCAATTAAAACATATAATACAATGTATACAGTGCTGACTTTATATTGTTATTTTTATTACAAATATTTCCACTGTAAATACGATAAACAAAAGAAACAGTATTTTTCAATTTACCTCATAGAATACCATAATGTAATCATTTTATCATGAAAGTGCAACTTACAAATGTAGTTTCTTTTTTGGTTGCATAACTACATTCCAAAACACAAACAATGTAAAATTTTAGAGCCTACACATACACTCAGTCCTACTTTTTGTTCAGCCAATCACTAAGACAAACAAGTTTGCTTACATTTACAGGAGATAATGCTGCTGGCTTCTTATTTACAATGTCACC